>NC_034202.2:9340498-9442998 GCF_002021735.2 Oncorhynchus kisutch | reverse complement strand
CCAGCCCTCCTCAAGTGCCACGCTAGAGTGCCATGGCAGATTGTGGCAGCTCAGCGCGCTTGGTCTCCGGTGCGCCGTTTCGGCCCAGGGTATCCTGCGCCGGCTCTGCGCACTGTGTCTCCGGTGCGCTATGACTGCTCAGTGCATCCTATGCCTCAGCCAAGTGGAGAGGTGCAAGTGTCAAGCACTAGATCTCCAGTGCTCCCCCACAGCCCGGTTCGACCTGTGCCTGCACTCTGGAGGTGCCGGACTAAAGTGGGCATTCACCGGAGTGGGCACCCTCGTTGCGGGCCCTGGACTGGAGGGCGTCGCTGGAGGCTCCGGACCGGAGGCTCCGGAGCCTCCAGCGACGCCCTCCAGTCCGAAGCCTCCAGCGACGCCCTCCAGTCCGGAGCTTCCAGCGACGCCCTCCAGTCCGGAGCTTCCAGCGACGCCCTCCAGTCCGGAGCCTCCAGCGACGCCCTCCAGTCCGGAGCCTCCAGCGACGCCCTCCAGTCCGGAGCCTCCAGCGACGCCCTCCAGTCCGGAGCATCCAGCGACGCCCTCCAGTCCGGAGCCTCCAACGACGCCCTCCAGTCCGGAGCCTCCAGCGAGGGTGTCTAGTCCAGGCCCGCAACAAGGGTGACCAGTCCGGAGCCCTCAACAAGGGTGCCCAGTCCGGAGCCTGCAACGAGGGTGTCCAGTACGGGGCCCGCAGCGAGGGTGCCCAGTCCGGGGTCCGCAGCGAGGGTGCCCAGTCCGGGGCCCGCAGCGAGGTCTTCGTACTAGAGGCGCCACCAAAGTGGGCCAAGCCAGAGGTGGAGGGGGTCTACGTCCCACACCAGAGCTGCCACCGCGGATAGATGCCCACCCAGACCCTCCCCTATAGGTTCAGGTTTTGCGGCCGAAGTCCCACTGGTTTGGTCAGGGTATGACCAAAAAATCATGAACACTTACCACGCTGCGCTTTGGTCCGATCCTTCTTCATGCAACCATGAGCGTTACACAGACACACACACACTCAGACACACACAAATTGAATGTGATCTATTCCTGTGCAGGGCAATACCAGTTAATCTAACACTGCAGGACCCTCACTACCCTGATGTAGACCTGGGAACACTGGAGCTGACTGTCACCTTAAGGCCTAAAGACGGCTCCATAGAGGAGCCACACAGAGATGCCACTGTAAGTGTTACACCACCACTTACCCACTGACAACAGTTATCACTATAGGAGAGGGTTTTGCTCCAGCCTGGCACTAACACGTTTCATTTTTGACGAGATGCACGGTAAGGGAACTAGATCACTGCAGTCCCGGAAAAACTACAGGGCGGTGCAGGTTTCTGTTCCAGCCCAGCACTGAACACGTTTAGCTCTGAGGAAATGTAAGGCAGCCAGTAGCTATAGTGTATTGAGGGTCTAGTGGTGCTGAGTCTGTGAACTGTTTGCGTCCAACAGACAAATGAGGTGGTAAAGGAGCATCGTTGGAAGCCTTATGTGAACAAAGTGAGTCTATCGGTAGTTAGCCTCCTGTAGCATATTCCATACCTGCCAACTCCAATTAGTCTCTTTTAGCCTGATGTAGCCTGGCTTAATATTCCTGCATGCCCTCTCTCCATCTCCCTGACACTCTTTCACACAGATGTAATATCCATCATGGGAATTTATTGGGTTCTTACCCCTTGATTAGTTTTAATTAAAGCCTTAATTACAGCAGCATCTTAGACCATTTTTTTTTGCGTCTGTATCTGGAGCAGTGTGGAACTGGAAGCGTGAATTTGGAACACTCTGTCCTGTTCTGTTATTTTGTGTTCCACATTGGAGGGGGACGAGGCATCTGCGGTGCCAGGATGTAAAATGAATCCTGTCAATGTATTATGCATGATCTGCTGGGTTAATTAGACATGGACCCGACGGCTACACTAACAACAAAGAAGAAGAAAACAAGTTGCTTCAACGAACAAGGCAACCAGTTGCAAAAGGATTGTGATTTTTCTCAACAAAATGTTTGCATGTGAAATTCCTGTTGAGCACATTCACAATCCTATAGCAACTGGTTGCCTCACAATTGTATGTGGAAACAACTTCTCTTTCTTTTTTTTCTTCTTTTTTACAGTGTACACAGGTTGGCCTTTCACGTATGACCCTCTTCCACTCTGGGAGACATTGTGGGGCAGGGAAAGAGAAAAAGGGGGTGGAGATAGAGAGGCTACTGATCAGAACCAGTGGGAAGTGTCTCTTATCAATACTTTGATACTCTACACACCCCGTGCAGTCTTCACATGTTGCTACCTTGAAATAAAATTTAAAAGGGGTATTAAATCCGTTTTTTCCCCCACCAATCTACACCATCTACTGAAAGAAAAATCATAGAAGATTTTCCAAATGAATCAAAAATTTGGCTGTGAATCATTTCTACCAAACTTGCACAAGTTTTAGGGCAACACATATCCATTGATTTTGACAAAATTGCTCCAGCTCAGTAAAATAGTTTGGGAATCATTGATGGACAGCAATATTCAAACCTTGTCTCTGATTTTCAAGCAGATTTAAGTCAGGACTGAGACACCACCTCTTGGAAAGCCATTCTGGTGCGTCTTTGGCTAAACAATTTGTGTATTTGTCCCGCTGAAAAATAAAACTCTTTCCCAGGGTTAGGTTTTCAGAAGACTACGGCAGGTTTTCCACAAACTTTTTACCTAGGCTTTGGCTCTCATATTTATTTTGATGCTGACAAACTCCCCATTCCCTGCCAGTGACAAGCATACCCATAACATGATGCTGCCACAACAATACTTGGAAATACAGAGGATCAACAACATCACATTCACTCCTCATTACTGGCCTGTTTGCCATAAGGCCATTATGTAATACTGCAATACAAAATGGCAAATATATCTTATTTGACCAGTTTCTCACAGCAGAAAAATAATCCTGCAGCAACAGGAACTGTGAATAATTATGTGGATTACTTAATTGAGCTGATACATTTTTAGTTAGGGTAAAATCAAGTCTGACATTTTAAAGTGGAAATTACCAACTTTAGAAGCCCTTCGAATACACTGCAATTTGCAATCAGGACATCTTTGTTCATCACAGGAATTTTTCAAAAAATGTCACTTTGAAAATATGGAATAGGTTGCATAGATTTGTTGGTTAAAAAATCTAATTTAATTCCATTTTAGATGTAACATTAAGGCAGCAAAATGTGAAAACAGTGCAAGAGGTCTGTAGACTTAATGGTTTGGCCCTGTAGTTGATGGTTTGGCCCTGTAGTTGATGGTTTGGCCCTGTAGTTGATGGTTTGGCCCTGTAGTTGATTGTTAGGCCCTTTAGTTGATGGCTTGGCCCTGTAGTTGATGGTTTGCCCCTGTAGTTGATGGTTTGGCCCTGTAGTTGATGGCTTGGCCCTGTAGTTGATGGCTTGGCCCTGTAGTTGATGGCTTGTCCCTGTAGTTGATGGTTTGGCCCTGTAGTTGATGGGTTGTCCCTGTAGTTGATGGTTTGGCCCTGTAGTTGATGGGTTGGCCCTGTAGTTGATGGCTTGTCCCTGTAGTTGATGGCTTGGCCCTGTAGTTGATGGTTTGGCCCTGTAGTTGATGGTTTGGCCCTGTAGTTGATGGTTTGGCCCTGTAGTTGATGGCTTGGCCCTGTAGTTGATGGTTTGGCCCTGTAGTTGATGGGTTGGCCCTGTAGTTGATGGTTTGGCCCTGTAGTTGATGGCTTGGCCCTGTAGTTGATGGCTTGGCCCTGTAGTTGATGGTTTGGCCCTGTAGTTGATGGCTTGGCCCTGTAGTTGATGGTTTGGCCCTGTAGTTGATGGTTTGGCCCTGTAGTTGATGGCTTGGCCCTGTAGTTGATGGTTTGGCCCTGTAGTTGATGGCTTGGCCCTGTAGTTGATGGCTTGGCCCTGTAGTTGATGGCTTGGCCCTGTAGTTGATGGTTTGGCCCTGTAGTTGATGGTTTGGCCCTGTAGTTGATGGCTTGGCCCTGTAGTTGATGGCTTGGCCCTGTAGTTGATGGTTTGGCCCTGTAGTTGATGGGTTGGCCCTGTAGTTGATGGCTTGGCCCTGTAGTTGATGGTTTGGCCCTGTAGTTGATGGCTTGGCCCTGTAGTTGATGGCTTGGCCCTGTAGTTGATGGCTTGGCCCTGTAGTTGATGGTGTGGCCCTGTAGTTGATGGCTTGGCCCTGTAGTTGATGGCTTGGCCCTGTAGTTGATGGTTTGCGTATAAAGTATATCCACTTATTCCAACTACTCTACATACAGTGCCCTCAAAGTTGTTAGACCCCTTGACTTTTTCCACATTTTGTTACATTACATTACAGCCTTAACTCTTTGGCATTCAGGCCAAATAGTTCAATCTTGGTTTCATCAGACCAGATAATCTTGTTTCTCATGGTCTGATTCCTATAGGTGCCTTTTGGTAAACTCTAAGCTGGTTGATATGTGCCTTTTACTTAGGAGTGGCTTCTGTCTGGCCACTCTACCATAAAGTCCTGATTGGTGGAGTGCTGCGGAGATGGGAGTTGAATGGAGTGCTCTTTGAAATAATGTGTCTTATTTCTAGACCATGCTGCTCAAACGGACCTGGAGGCGATCCAGTAAGGTAAAACTATGACGAATAGCATCAGCTCCTATCCCTAGCCATACCCAGTGTGTGTGTGTGTGTGTGTGTGTGTAGCAGCCGCATCCATCCCAGTGCTGTGTTGTGTTGGTGTTGCTGTGCTCTATCCCCTCATCCCCCTCCACTGAATGGCATCATGAGGGGCCGCAGTGACTGGCAGGTCTGCGTACTCACATCCTTATGGAATTTGTTGGCCCTCTACTCATTCAGCAATGTGGCGGAGTGAAAAATGTGCAGTTTTACAGCTAAGTCCCTGTAATTCTACACATTTTTGCCTTAGGTTGAAGAGAAAGGTTTGCAGTTTTGAATATGATATCTGAGTAAGAGTGACTAGCAAAATCAATGGGGGTAATGGGGGTAATCCGACCATGATTACTACAAGTTTGATAGCTGGCTAGACTAATTTATAAATAAAGAAATGGTAGCTGATATGAGCTAATTGAATGACTGTCAGTGACTGACATAGTAAGAAAAAAGAAAACTGCAGACGCTCGACCAAATTTCGAAATTGCACCTTGTGTATTTTACGATTATAACTCTTGACGGTAATTTGAGACGCCGACTGAGCTCCAAAAAAAGACAAATATTTGCCCATCCCTGGTCTACAGTAGCTGGTCAAACAGGTCTGAATAGCATGGTCTAATTGGTTATGCTGGTTTACCAGCATGGTCACCAGCATACTGCCCCTGAACAAGGCAGTTAATCCATTGTTCCTAGGCCATCATTGAAAATAAGAATTTGTTCTCAACTAACTTGCCTTGTTAAATAAAGGTCAAATTAAAATCAATAAAAAATACCAGCATAAGATGGACACTAGCACACCAGCTAGTGTCCAAAAAGTGTCCAAAACACAACAAAGGCTGGCCACCAGCAAAACCAGCTCTAGTCACCAGCATATGCTGGTCTATACAGTTTATTTTTTTTCTCACTGCCACACCAGAAAGAACACTGTCCCATTTTAAACACAGAGATAAGCTCTGGATCTTCAAGATAATTAAAACCCTAATTCTAAACACCATAGTTCAGCAAGGAAACACCATGTCGAAATATGTTTTGCCATATATTAAAGAACGAATAATGCAAGTCTTGGCGATATGGGCTCTGCTCCTTCCGGGCAGCTCACTGCCCAAGCAAAGCAGCGATATATACAATGAACTGCAAGCAGTGAGCTCCACCAATCCCTCAGCAGGGAAGCAGAACAGGTGGAGGCTTGGGGTTGGGAGCAAAATAAGAACAGGCATACTAGAGAATCAGAGGCGCTCACCTTAAATAGACCGCCAAAGAAGTGAGGCGTGATTGTTACTCGCGTCTAATTGGTGCAATCCAAAGCTGATGCGTCAGCGGAGGCGGGCACTCGGGTTCCCCTTTCAGAACTGACTTTGCTTTATCAATGGTGTCACGTTGTGAGTTATAGTACAATCGATAATGTGTCTCTGAGCAGACAGTCTGTCTAACAGCTGGTGCAGGTGATGTAGCGCTGTTTGTTGTGGTTGTCATCCTCTCCCATATTTTAGCACCGGGGTCGACATGATGTTGGTGCTCCTGCTTTTAGCACCAGAAGTGATTCAAAATGTAAAATCTATGTAACGGACCTTCTTTCTTTCTTCCTTTCCCTCTCCATCTCTCTTTCTCTGTCCCTCTGGGTTTTGTCTCTGTAGCAGCAGTCCGTGCGTCTGGCAGAGCTGCACCGTAAGCACCAGCTGTGGAGAGGCATCGTCAGCATCTCTCTGATCGAAGGTCGTGACCTTTGCCCCATGGACCCCAACGGCCTCAGTGACCCCTATGCGAAGTTCAGACTGGGAAACCAGAAGTACAGGAGCAAGGTACAGACGCGGCATACACACATGCACGCGCACGCACAGGTCATCAGCGTCTCTCTTTCTCCCCGTAGACCATGCCTAAGACGCTGTGTCCCCAGTGGAGAGAGCAGTTTGATCTGCACCTGTATGAAGAGACAGGAGGAGTGCTGGAAATTGCAGTCTGGGACAAAGATACAGGACGCAGGGATGACTTCATAGGACGGTGAGTCTGTTTGTGTGTGTGTGTGTCGGTGTATGTGTTTTCTAGCTACATGTCGTCCCCACTGAGTGTGTGTGTGTGTGTATTTAACTGTGTGTGTGTGTGTATTTAACTTTCTGTGTGTGTGTGTGTGTGTGTGTGTGTGTGTGTGTGTGTGTGTGTGTGTGTGTGTGTGTGTGTGTGTGTGTGTGTGTGTGTGTGTGTGTGTGTATTTAACTCTGTGTGTGTGTGTGTGTATTTAACTGTGTGTGTGTGTGTGTATAACTGTGTGTGTGTATATAACTATGTTTGTCTGTGTGTGTGTGTGTGTGTGTACAACTGTGTGTGTGTGAGTATATAACTCTGTGTGTGTGTGTATATATATAACTGTGTGTGTGTGTATATATAACTATGTGTGTTTGTGTGCATTTAACTCTGTGTGTGTGTGTGTGTGTGTGTGCGTGTGTATTTAACTCTGTGTGTGTGTGTGTGTGTGTGTGTGTGTGTATTTAACTGTGTGTGTGTGTATATAACTATGTGTGTGTGTGTGTGTGTGTGTGTGTGTGTGTGTGTGTGTACAACTGTGTGTGTGTGAGTATATAACTCTGTGTGTGTGTGTATATATATAACTGTGTGTGTGTGTATATATAACTATGTGTGTTTGTGTGTATTTAACTCTGTGTGTGTGTGTATTTAACTGTGTGTGTGTGTGTGAGTGTGTTTGTGTGTGTATACAACTGTGTGTGTGTATATATAACTCTGTGTCTGTGTGTGTGTGTGTGCATATATAACTATGTGTGTTTGTGTGTATTTAACTCTCTCTCTGTGTGTGTGTGTGTGTGTGTGTGTGTGTGTGTGTGTGTTTGTGTGTGTATACAACTGTGTGTGTGTATATAACTCTGTGTGTGTGTGTGTGTGTGTGTGTGTGTGTGTGTGTGTGTGTGTGTGTGTGTGTGTGTGTGTGTGTTTGTGTGTGTATACAACTGTGTGTGTGTATATAACTCTGTGTGTGTGTGTATTTAACTCTGTGTGTGTGTGTGTGTGTGTGTGTGTATATATAACTCTGTGTCTGTGTGTGTGTGTATATATAACTATGTGTGTTCGTGTGTATTTAACTCTCTCTGTGTGTGTGTGTGTGTGTGTGTGTGTGTGTGTGTGTGTGTGTGTGTGTGTGTGTGTGTGTGTGTGTGTGTGTGTGTGTTTTCTAGCTGCATGTCGTCCCCACTGAGTACGTGTGTGTGTATGTAACTCTGTGTGTGTGACTCTTTCAGCTGTACATTAGACTTGTCCACCCTTGCTAAGGAACACACCCATCGGTTAGAGCTGGCGTTGGAGGAGTCCCGGGGCTCTGTGGTGCTGCTGCTCACTCTGACAGCCTCCTCACACGTCTCCATCGCCGACCTGTCACTCACCCCGCTCGACGACCCCATCGAACGCAGGGAGATCATGGGCCGATATGTGAGTAACATTGTAGTAAAAGGGACTTAGTCTATTCACCATTATGTTTGCCAACCTGAAAACTCAGGGAAGACATCCGTTCAAAAAAGAGGATTTGGTTAAGTTTACAGGTCGCTAAGGGATATGGTGGTGTAGTGGTTGTACGTCTCTTTCTCTGACCACTGGATCCGTGTAGTACCTCTTTTTGACCAGAGGGTAGAGCAGTAGGACAGATCTCACACACAATGCTCATACACTCACACCACTCTCTCTCCAAAACGCTGGTAGGAATTAATATTCTGTCTTTCGCTTTCTCTCCCTCTCTCCCAGGGCATGTTCCGGCCCCTGTCTAACCTGAAAGATGTGGGGATAGTTCAGGTCAAGGTGATGAGAGCTGAGGGCCTCATGGCTGCCGATGTCACAGGTAAGGTGTGTGTGTATATGTGTGTGTGTGTGTGCGCGCGGAAGTGCGTGTGTGGAAGTGGATGTGTGTGTGTGCGTGCGGAAGTGTGTGTGTGGAAGTGGATGTGTGTGTGCATGTGGTTTTAGTATAACTGCCTGCGTCTCTGTGTAGGTAAGAGTGATCCTTTCTGTGTTTTGGAGCTGAATAACGATCGGTTACAAACACACACCATCTACAAGAACCTCAACCCGGAATGGAACAAAGTCTTCACCTTGTAAGTGTCAACTTCTTTCTATCCCTCTATCTCTCCCTTTTTCCTTCCATCTATTTACAGTATATCCCTCTATCTCTCCCTTTTTCCTTCCATCTATTTACAGTATATCCCTCTATCTCTCCCTTTTTCCTTCCATCTATTTACAGTATATCCCTCTATCTCTCCCTTTTTCCTTCCATCTATTTACAGTATATCCCTCTATCTCTCCCTTTTTCCTTCCATCTATTTACAGTATATCCCTCTATCTCTCCCTTTTTCCTTCCATCTATTTGCAGTATATCCCTCTATCTCTCCCTTTTTCCTTCCATCTATTTACAGTATATCCCTCTATCTCTCCCTTTTTCCTTCCATCTATTTACAGTATATCCCTCTATCTCTCCCTTTTTCCTTCCATCTATTTACAGTATATCCCTCTATCTCTCCCTTTTTCCTTCCATCTATTTACAGTATATCCATCTATCTCTCCCTTTTTCTTTCCATCTTTAAATACCTGCCTCTCCTCTCTTTCATCGATATATCCACCCTCTTTTTATCCCTTTCTCTATTCCAACTTTGCCCCTCAGTCTCCAACCAAAGACAGACCTTTATCAGTAACAGCCTCCTTTCTGTTTCCCTCCCTCCCTGCCTTCCTATCCCTCTCCTTCCCCCGTCCTCCTCTCCCTCTCCTTCCCCCGTCCTCCTCTCCCTCTCCTTCCCCCGTCCTCCTATCCCTCTCCTTCCCCCGTCCTCCTATCCCTCTCCTTCCCCCGTCCTCCTCTCCCTCTCCTTCCCCCGTCCTCCTATCCCTCTCCTTCCCCCGTCCTCCTCTCCCTCTCCTTCCCCCGTCCTCCTCTCCCTCTAATCCCCTTCTATTACTCCCCCCCCACTCCTCACCTCCTCCCTCTCAGTAATGTGAAGGACATCCACTCTGTGTTGGAGGTGACAGTGTTTGATGAAGACCGAGACAGGAGCGCTGACTTCTTGGGCAAAGTGGCCATCCCACTGTTACATGTGAGTGAGTGAGTGAGTGAGTGAGTGAGTGAGTGAGTGAGTGAGTGAGTGAGTGAGTGAGTGAGTGAGTGAGTGAGTGAGTGAGTGAGTGCGTGTGCCGTGCAACTCCAGCACACATCCTTCTTAGGAATGCAAAGAAAGACACATATAGCCCGCTCTTACCCTCATTCACACTCCTTCCCTTCCTCTCTCGCACAGATCCAGAATGGAGAACAGAAGGGTTATGTATTGAAGAATAAGGAGATGACCGGACCAACTAAAGGACTCATCTACCTAGAGTCTGACGTCATCTATAGCACTGTGAGTTTACTCTATTCACCTTCTCTTTCCTGAACCATCCTTTGCTTCCTCTCACCTGACATGTTCCTTCCACTCCTTTTGGGGGTTGTGATTCCTGTCATCCTCAGGTGAAGGCAGGCTTGAGGACGATAGTTCCACCAGAGCAGAAGTACATTGAGGAAGAACCCAAAGTGTCTAAACATGTAAGTGTGCGAGTGTGTGTTTTAAGGCCGGTGATGATGATGATGATGATGATGATGATGACGATGACCCTGTGTTTTTCGTTCTAGTTGCTCCAGCAGAACTTTAACCGAGTGAAGAGGTGCATCTTGTTCGTGATAAACATTGGAACCTTCATTAACAGCTGCTTTGAGTGGGACTCCCCTCAGAGGAGCATCAGTGCCTTCCTGGTAGGAAACACACACACACACTTTGATATTAAGGTCTACGGGCCTCGTCCAATTAAAGTAATCATCTCTCCCTTTCTCTCTCAGTTCTTTGTGGTAGTAGTGTGGAACTTTGAGCTCTATATGGTGCCTGGAGCTCTGCTGCTGCTGTTGACGTGGAATTACTTCATCACTGCAGGCAGGGAGTCGGGAGACACGGTGAGTGCTGTGGTTCTGTGTAGTGTGTTTCTATAATGTTATCGTTTCTCTCAACAGTGCCTTCAGAAAGTACTCAGACCCCTTGACTTTTTCTACATTTTGTTACGCTACAGCCTTTTTCTTAAATGGATTATATATATATATATATTTTTAAATCCTCGTCAATCTACACACAATATTCCACAATGACAAAGCGAAAACAGTTTTTTTAGAAATGTTAGCAAATGTATTAAAAATAAAAAACAGAAATACCTTATTTACATACGTTTTCAGACCCTTTGCTGTGAGACTCGAAATTGAGCTCAGGTGCATCCTGTTTCCATTAATCATCTTTGAGATGTTTCTACAACTTGATTGGAGTCCACCTGTGGTAAATTCAATTGGAAAGGCACACACCTGTCTATATAAGGTCCCACAGCTGACAGTGTATGTCAGAGCAAAAACCAAGCCATGAGGTCGAAGGAATTTCTGCAGCATTGAAGGTCCCCAAGAACACAGTGGCCTCCATCATTCTTAAATGGAGGACGTTTAGAACCAGGGAGGTGACCAAGAACCCGATGGTCACTCTAACAGAGCTCCAGAGTTCCTCGGTGGAGATGGGAGAACCTTCTAGAAGGACAACCATCTCTGCCGCAATCCACCAATTAGGCCTTTATGGTAGAGTGGCCAGATGGAAGCCACTCCTCAGTAAAAGGCAAATGACAGCCCGCTTGGAGTTTGCCAAAAGGCACTTAAAGACTCACGGACCATGAGAAACAAAATTGTCTGATGAAACCAAGATTGAACCCTTTTGCCTGAATTCCAAGCGTCACGTCTGGAGGAAACCTGGCACCATCCCTACTGTGAAGCATGGTGGGGTCAGCATCAGGCTGTGGTGATGTTTTTCAGTGGCAGGGACTGGGAGACTATTCAGGATCGAGAAAAAGATGAACAGAGCAAAGTACAGAGAGATCCTTGATGAAAACCTGCTCCTGAGCACCCAGGACCTCAGACTGGGGCGAAGGTTCACCTTCCAACAGGACAACAAACCTAAGCACACAGCCAAGACAACGTAGGTGTGGCTTTGGGACAAGTCTGTAATTGTCATTGAGTGTCGCAGCCAGAGCCCGGACTTAAACCCGAACGAACATCTCTGGAGAGACTTGAAAAAAAGCTGGGCAACAATGCTCCCAATCCAACGTGACAGACCTTGAAAGAATCTGCAAAGAAGAATTTGAGAAACTCCCCAAATACAGGTGTGCCAAGCTTGTAGCGTCATGCCCAAGAAGACTCGATGATGTAATTGCTGACAAAGGTGCTTCAACAAAGTACTTAGTAAAGGGTCTGAATACTGTGATATGTTATTTATTTTTTATAAATTGCAAAAACATCTAATAATCTGTTTTTGCTTTGTCATTATGGGGTATTGTGTGTAGATTGATGAGAAAAAAATATTTAATCAAATTTAGAATAAGGCTGCAACGTAAGAAAATGTGGAAAAAGTCAAGGGGTCTGCATACTTTTCGAAGGCAATGTATGTATAATGTCTCTCTCCTCCCTGTCCTGGCAATGTGGCCTACAACAGGCAGGGGAAGCCACGTTCGAGTGGGAGGAAGAGGAAGAGGAGAAAGATGACAAGGTAACATTTGACCTTCTCTTTAACCTTGTGTGCAACTGATGGAAAAACATTATTGTAAAAAATGTATTACATGATTTTGTATTTTGTTGTTAGGAGCAACCTTTTCTTTCCCTGTAACATTTGCATGCGTATCCTGGCAGGATTCGGAGCGTAAGGGCTTCATGGATAAGCTGTATGCCCTCCAGGACGTGTGTGTCAGTGTACAGAGTGCCTTGGATGACGTGGCCTCCTATGGAGAGAGGATAAAGAAGTGAGTGAGTCTGTGTGTGTGTGTGTGTGTTTGTGTATCGCCTTTCGACAGCTACAGTTTGTGTGTGTGTGTCTTCCCTAACATCTCTGTCTCTCTCTCTACAGTACATTTAACTGGACAGTGCCTTTCCTGAGTTGGCTGGCTATATCTGTTCTGTGTGTGGCTACAGTCCTCCTCTACCTCATCCCTCTGCGATACCTCGTGCTCGCCTGGGGTGAGTCTGTGTGTATGTGTGTGTCCCTTGCTCCTTGTGTGTCTCCTGTCTACAGACCCCAAACTGAAGATGCAGGCTAGCCTAAAGGAGGGGTGTAGCTAGCCAGCTCCTGGGGTTCTGACCATTACATCCCTATCATCGTCTCTAACCTGTTCTGACCCGTTTCTTCCCCTCCACTCTTCTCAGGTGTGAATAAGTTTACTAAGAAGCTCAGGAATCCATACCTGATCGAAAACAATGAGGTGCTAGACTTCCTCTCTAGAGTCCCCTCAGACGTACAAGTGGTAGGTGCTGTGTGTGTGTGTGTGTGTGTGTGTGTGTGTGTGTGTGTGTGTGTGTGTGTGTGTGTGTGTGTGTGTGTGTGTGTGTGTGTGTGTGTGTGTGTGTGGACATGTTTAACTATACTTGTGGGGACCAGAAGTCCCCAAAAGAATAGTAAACAAACAACAATTTGACTAACTAGGGACATTTTGTTTGTCCCCACAAGGTCATATACTATTTCTAGGGGGGTTAGGGTTAAGGTTATAATTAGTGTTAGGGCAAGAATTAGGGTTAGTTTTAAGGTTAGGGTTAGGAGCTAGGGTTAGAGTTAAGGTTATGTTTTAGGGTTAGGGAAAATACAATTTTGAATTGTGTATCCCCACAAGGTTTGTGTGTGTGTGTGTGTGTGTGTGTGTGTGTGTGTGTGTGTGTGTGTGTGTGTGTTTAACTCCGACTGTGTATTGGACAGATGCAGTATCGGGAGCTGAAGTTCGATCCAGGACAGAGCCCCAGCAAACGAAAGAAGACCAACCCTGGCTAGACACACACTGGACTCTGTCTCTGGGGGATTTTCAACTCCCCCATACTTTGTAAATAGGGTACGCAACTGTAAACATTGTAAAACAAATAGTATAGAATTATTTTATATGATGAATATTTCATCATTCCGATTAAGACTAGTGCTAGTTTTATTTTGTATGTTTTAGTTATTGTGGAAGTCACAGCACAAAGAGATGTTTTTTTTACTCATTTTCTTTGTTTGGTCACAATATCATTTTATACAACGGGTCCAAACACTTCTGAATTTTTTTAATGGAAAGACTCCCTTCTGGAGACGTGTGCTTTCCTCCGACTAGATACCTGGACACCTGGACAAGATCAGCACAGGGACACACTAGCCTCCAGGACTATGTTGCCAGTTATAATAACAAGGTTTTTAATAAAGATTTCTACAGAGATATATACAAATATATGTATGTGTATAACGAAGAGTATGCATTTATATCAAAGAGCATATACGTATGTACTGTGTATGTTTGTCAAATCAAATCAAAAAAAATATTGATCACATACACATATTTAGCAGATGTTTTTGCGAGTTTCGAAATGCTTGTATAATAGAAAGAAATAATTCAAAGTTGCTATTGGTGCCATCTTGGCCCTAGTCTGAATTTCTGCAGGTTTGTTTTTAACGTACAGAGAACAGTGAGTCTTCTTGTAAAACTCTTCTGTTTCTTTGGTCCAGACACATGTTTTATATGAGCATCTGCCATTGAATACCCCGAAGAACATGGCTGACGTTTTACATTCTCCCAACCAATTGTGCTATTTTGTTATTTTTTTGTAACTTATTTTTTAAACTTATTGTGTACATGTTACTGCTACCGTCTCTAATGACCGAAAATAACTTTTGGACATCAGAAAAGCGATTGCTCACCTCAGTCTGGAAGAAACTTTTTCCTTTAACAGGTCCGATGAGAAGGATATCCTGCTTTCACTGGAACAGGCCCAGATCCCACGCCTTTTGCTTGAAAAAAAGACGCCGGAAAAGGGGCCGCAGATCGGGGATTCTTCGGAGAATCCGGAGGTGAACGAGTAAACTCCCACTGCCTTCCATTCTTCTCGCTAACGTGCAATCAATGGACAATAAAATTGGCGACCTACGATAAAGATTATCCAACCAACGGGACATCTTATGTTTCACAGAGATGTTGCTGAACGAAGATACAGACAATATAGAGCTAGCAGGATTTTCCATGCACCGGCAGAACATAGACACTACCTCTGGTAAAACGAGGGGTGGGGGTGTGTGTCTTTTTGTCAATAACAGCTGGTGCGCGATGTCTAATATTAAAGAAGTCTTGAGGTATTGCTCTCCTGAGGTAGAGTACCTTATAATAAGCTGTAGACCACACTATCTACCAAGAGAGTTCTCATCTGTATTATTCGTTGCCGTCTATTTACCACCACAAAATGAACCTGGCACTAAGACGGCTCTCAACCAACTCTTTAAGGCTATAAGCAAAGAAGAAAATGCTCGCACAGAAGCGGCGCTCCTAGTTGCCGGGGACTTTAATGCAGGCAAACTTAAATCAGTTTTACCCTATTTTTATCAGCATGTCACATGTGCAATCCTAGACCGCCTTTACTCCACACACAGAGATGCATACAAAGCTCTCCCCCGCCCTCCATTTGGCCAATCTGACCATAATTATATCCTCCTGATTCCTGCTTACAAACAAAAACTAAAGCAAGAAGTACCAGTGACTCGGTCAATACAGAAGTGGTCAGATGACGCAGATGCTACACTACAGCCCTGTTTTTCTAGCACAGACTGGAATATGTTCCGGGATTCATCCAATGGCATTGGGGAATACACCACCTCAGTCATCGGCTTCATCAATATGTGCATTGATGACGTCGTCCCCACAGTGACTACATATCCCAACCAGAAGCCATGGATTACAGGCAACATCCGCATCGGGGCGGCAGCGTAGCCTAGTGGTTAGAGCGTTGGACTAGTAACCGAAAGGTTGCAAGATCCAATCCCCAAGCTGACAAGATACAAATCTGTCGTTCTGCCCCAGAACAAGGCAGTTAACCCACTGTTCCTAGGCCGTCATTGAATATGAGAACTTTGTCTTAACTGACCTGCCTAGCTAAATAAAGGTTAAAAAAATATGTAAATTTAAAAAATTGAGCTAAAGGCTAGAGCTGCCGCTTTCAAGGAGCGGGAGACTAATCCGGATACTTATAAGAAATCCTGCTATGCCCTCAAGACGAACCATCAAACAAGGAAAGCATCAATACAGGATTAAGATTGAATCCTACTACACCGGCTCAGACGCTCATCAGATGTGGCAGGGCTTGAAAACTATTACGGACGACAAAGGGAAACCCAGACGCGAGCTGCCCGGTGACGCGAGCCTACCAGATGAGCTAAATACCTTTTATGCTTGCCTCGAGAAAAGCAACACTGAAGCATGCATGAAGAGCACCAGCTGTTCAGTAGCCGATGTGAACAAAACCTTTAAACAGTTCAAGATTCACAAATCCGCTGGGCCAGACGGATTACCAGGACGTGTACTCAAAGCATGCGCGGACCAACTGTCAAGTGTCTTCACTGACATTTTCAACCTCTCCTTGACCGAGTCTGTAATACCTACATGTTTCAAGCAGACCACCATAGTACCTGTGCCCAAGGAAGCAAAGGTAACCTGCCTAAATGATTATCGCCCCGTGGCACGTCGGTAGCCATGAAGTGCTTTGAAAGGCTGGTCATAGCTCACATCAACAGCATCCTCCCGGACACCATAGACCCATAGTGCCCACAAAGCTCATCACTAAGCTATGGACTCTAGGACTAAACACCTCTCTCTGCAACTGGATCCTGGACTTCCTGACAGGCCGCCCCCAGGTGGTAAGAGTAGGCAACAACACGTCTGCCACACTGATCTTTAACACTGGGGCCCCTCAGAGTTGTGTACTTAGTCCCCTCCTGTTTTCCCTGTTCTCCCACGACTGCATGGCCAAACACGACTCCAACACTATCATTAAGTTTGCTGACGACACAACAGTGGTAGGTCTGATCACCGACAACGATGAGACAGCATATAGGGAGGAGGTCAGAGAACTGTCAGTGTGGTGCCAGGACAACAACGTCTCCCTCAATGTGAGCAAGACCAAGGAGCTGATCGTGGACTACAGGAAAAGGTGGGCCGAACAGGCCCACATTAACATCCATGGGGCTGTAGTGGAGCGGTTCGAGAGTTTCAAGTTCCTTGGTGTCCACATCACCAGCGAACTATCATGGTCCAACCATACCAAGACAGTTGTGAAGAGGGCACGACAAAACCTTTCCCACCCAGACTCCAGCCACCCAAGTTATAGACTCGTTTTCTCTGCTACTGCACGGCAAGCAGTACTTGAGCACCAAATCTAGGACCAAAAGTCTCAAAAGTCAGCTTCTATCCCCAAGCCATAAGACTGCTGAACAATTCATAAAATCGCCACTGGAAAATGTACATTGACCACCCCCCTCCCTTTTGTACACTCGCTGTTTGTTTGTTACCTATGCATAGCCACTTCGCCCCCACCTACATGTACAGATTACCTCAACTAGCCCCTGCACACTGACTCAGTACCGGTGCCCCCTGTATATACTCGTTTATGTTATTGTGTTACTTTCTATTATTACTTTTTACTTTAGTCTACTTGGTAAATACTTTCTTCTTGAACTGCACTGTTGGTTAAGGGCTTGTAAGTAAGCATTTCACGGTAAAGTCTACACTTGTATTCGGCGCATGTGACAAATAAAATTTGATTTGATTTGACTGAACTTGGACTGCTAGCAGAATCATCTAGGGAGTCAATGCATTCTAACTTAGAATGCTAAAGGTTATTTTACAATGTCAGTGTCTCGCATGAATCTGAACCTGTGAGAAAGGGCATTTATGTATGTGATATGTGGAGTGCATAGTCATTGTGTGTGTTGCATGAGTGTGTGTCGCATCCCGAAGTCAGTACAAAGGCTTGTTGACAGTGTATTTGCATTTATCCCAAGAATAGTCTTTTTCTTTAACATCAACTCCCATCAAAGGTTTCGTCCTGGTTCTCATGTGATTTTACCTGATCAGGAGGTTAACCTGTGATGTGTGTGTTTATAAACATTCATTGGCAGATCATGGGTTGAATGTGAACTGACAGTGTGCTCTTATCGGAGAACACGTCCGTGAAAGGTTTATGACCACAGGTTTACCATAGAGTGAGGTCACTGCACACGTTGGTGGTGTCCACAAAAAGTACCTGATGAAATGAAGAGGACAGAGACTCACACCTGGAACAGTATATGCTTTGTTTTAATGAAGAATCAATACAGGAATAGCAGGTTTACAACATGAGCTCGGTCGGCTGAAGCCAAAATCATGAGATCATCCTCTGATAATGTTGGTGAATGTGAAATACATTTGTAATGTTTAATTTTCTGTCTCTGTCTGCATAGACCATGTTCATAAATTATTGTTGTACCGCTGTGACTGTTAATGCCTGATGCTGAAGGAATTCTGTATGGTCTGCCTGAAACAGTATATAAAGACCATGTAACTGGAGCAAAAATCATTTGTATAGAGAGTCTTACTGTGGGTGTGCTCAGAGGCGGAAGGATCGTGGGAAGATTTCCTGCTAATGGGGTGGCACTACGTGCACAGAGCCATAATCTAAATATATGGCTCTGGGTGTGCTGTTCTCTCTGCTTCATAAACCACATTTACATCTACAGTTTTTATGCGAGTAAAGTCATATCGTATTTTTTTTAAATCACAACTGTGATGGAAACAGGTTGTTTCGGTACAATTTTATAAATGCAGAGAGATCATGTGTTCTTTCGACATGGTGGGATCTTTTTGTGTCGGTAAAGTTAATTATTGAAGAAATGGCAATGGAAACGCCTTTATGCGCAAATATTGCAAGATGGCAACTGGTCGCCTCGCTTCGAGTCCTTAGGAAACTGCAGTATTTAGTTTTTTATGTATTATTTCTTAGATTGTTAGCCCAGAAAATGTTAAGTTTTATCACATACAGCCAGAAGGAACTATTGGATATAAGAGCGACGTCAACTTACCAACATTACGACCAGGAATACAACTTTCCCAAAGCAGAGAGACCCAAACCAGAGAGACATCAGAGATTGTAACATTCTCTGTTTCACGGAAGTATGGCTCTCTCAGGATATGTTGTCAGAGTTGGTACAGCCACCAGGTTTCTTCATGCTTCACGCCGACATAAATAAACCTCTCTGGGAAGAAGAGGGATGGGGGTGTATGCTTCGTGATTAACGACTCGTGGTGTAATCATAACAACATACAGAACTCAAGTCCTTCTGTTCACCTGACCTTGAATTCCTTACAATCAAATGCAGACCATATTTTCTCCCAAAATAATTCCTGTCAGTTTTTGTCACAGCTGTATATATCCCCCCTCAAGCAGACAACCACAACGGCCCTCAAGGAACTTCACTGGACTCTATGTAAACTGGAAACCATATATCCTGAGGCTTCATTTTTTGTAGCTGGGGATTTTAACAAAGCAAATTTGAGAACAAGGCTACCTAAATTCTATCAGCATATTTATTGCAGCACTTGCGCAGGCAATACACTGGATCACAGCTACTCTAACTTCCGCGATGCATACAAGGCCCTTTCCTGCCCTCCCTTCGGCAAATCTGATCACGACTCCATTTTGCTCCTACCGTCCTATAGGCAGAAACTCAAACGGGATGTACCCATGACTAGAACCATTCAACGCTGGTCTGACCAATCGGAATCTGCGCTTCAAGATTGTTTTGATCACGTGGACTGGGAAATGTTACGGCAGCCTCAGAGAATAACATTGATGTATACGCAAACTCGGTGAGTGAGTTTATAAGAAAGTGCATTGGAGATGTTGTTCCCACTGTGGCTATTAAAACCTACCCTAACCAGAAACTGTGGATAGATGGCGGCATTCGCGCAAAACTGAAAGCGCGAAGCCCCGCATTTAACCATGGAAAGATGACTGGGAATATGGCCGAATATAAACAGTGTAGTTATTCCCTCTGCAAGGCAATCAAACAAGCAAAATGTCGGTATAGGGACAAAGTGGAGTCGCAATTCAACGGCTCAGACATAAGACCTATGTGGCAGGGTCAACAGGCAATTACGGATTACAAAAGAAAACCAGCCAAGTCACGGACACCGACGTCTTGCTTCCAGACAAACTAAACACCTTATTTGCCCGCTTTGAGGATAATACAGTGTCACTGACGTGGCCCGCTACCAATGACTACGGGCCCCCCTCACTTTTTCCGTGGCCGACGTGAGTAACACATTTAAACGTGTTAACCCTCGCAAGGCTACTGGCCCAGACAGCATCCCTAGCTGCGTCCTCAGAGCATGTGCAGACCAGCTGGTGTGTTTACGGATATATTCATTCATTCATTCTCTATCCCAGTCTGTCGTCCCTACATGCTTCAAGATGGCCACCATTGTTCCTGTACCCAAGAAGGCAAAGATAACTGAACTAAATGACTATCTCCCTGTATCAATCACTTCTGTCATCATGAAGTGCTTTGAGAGAAGGATCATATCACCTCCACCTTACCTGCCACCCTAGACCCACTTCAGTTTGCATAACGCCCCAACAGGTCCACAGACGATGCAATCTCCATTACACTGCCCTATTCTATCTGGACAAGAGGAATACATATGTAAGAATGCTATTCATTGACTACAGCTCAGCATTCAACACCATAGCACCCTCTAAGCTCATCATTAAGCTCGAGGCCCTGCGTCTGAACCCCGCCCTGTGCAACTGGGTCCTGGACTTCCTGATGGGCTGCCCCCAGGTGGTGAAGGTAGGAAACAACACCTCCACGTCACTGATCCTCAACACTGGGGCCCCACTGTACTCCCTGTTCACCCACACCCCCAACTCAATCATTAACTTTTCAGAAGACACAACTGTAGTGTGCTTGATTACCAATAATGACGAGACGGCCTACAGGGAGGAGGTAAGAGCACTTGGAGTGTGGTGCCAGGAAAACAACCTCTCACCCAATGTCAACAAAACAAAGGAGATGATCGTGGACTGCAGGAAACAGTAGAGGGAGCACCCCCCTATCCACATCTACGGGACAGTAGTGGAGAAGGTGGAAAGTTTTAAGTTCCTCGTTCCATACACATCACAGAGAAACTGAAATAGTTCACCCACACAGACAGTGTAGTGAAGAAGGCGCAACAGCGCCTCTTCAACCTCAGGAGGCTGAAGAAATGTGGCTTGTCACCTAAAACCCTGACAAACTTTTACAGATGCACAATTGAGAGCATCCTGGTGGGCTGTATCACTGCCTGGTACGGCAACTGCACTGCCCTCTAACGCAAGGCTCTCCCGAGGGTGGTGCGGTCTGCACAATGCATCACCAGGGGCAAACTACCTGCCCTCCAGGACACCGACAGCACCCGATGTCACAGGAAGGCCAAAAATGTCATCAAAGACAACAACCACCCGAGCCACTGCCTGTTCACCCTGCTACCATCCAGAAGGTGAGGTCAGTACAGGTGCATCAATGCTGGGACAGAGAAACTGAAAAACAGCTTCTATCTCAAGGCCATCAGACTGTTAAACAGCAATCACTAACTCAGAGAGGCTGCTGCCAACACAAAGACTCAAATCATTGGTCACTTTAATAAATGGATCACTAGTCACTTTAAATAATGCCACTTTAATAATGTTTGCATATATTACATTACTCATCTCATATGTACACCACCATTCAAAAGTTTGGGGTCACTTAGAAATGTCCTTGTTAATGTTGTAAATGACTATTGTAGCCGGAAATGGCAGATTTTTTATAGAATATCTACATAGGCGTACAGAGGCCCATTATAAGCAACCATCAGTACTGTTTTCCAATGGCACGTTGTGTTCGCTAATCCAAGTTTAGCATTTTAAAAGGATAATTGATCATTAGAAAACATTTCTGCAATTATGTTGGCACAGCTGAAAACTTGTTCTTAAAAGCTATAAAACTGGTCACCTTTAGAAGAGTTGTGTATCTGGAGCATCAGCATTTGTGGGTTCGATTACAGGCTCAAAATGGCCAGAAACAAAGAACTTTCTTCTGGAAGTCTTTTCAGTCTTCTCTTTTTCTGAGGATTGAAGGCTATTCCATGCGAGAAATTGCCAAGAAACTTAAGATCTCGTGGCTTTTTTTATATTCACATGAAAATATGTTGCCAATTGAATGGAAACCTAGTTATACACACAACAAAATGTGTTCTAAATAGTACCAGATAGGGGTTCTTGGGTTGTAGCCACAGCGGAACCCATTTTGGTGCTATATAGAACCCTTTTTTGAAGGTTCAATGAAGAACCATGCTCATAAGGTTCTAAATGGAACCTGTATGGTGCTATAAAGAAACATTTCCTAAGGTTCTATTGTATAAAGAACCATTTAAAAAGGTTCTACACAGCACCAAAAAGGGTTCTGCTATGGTTACAACCTTTTTGGGGGTTATATAGTACCCTTTTTTTTATGGTTCTTTATATAACCTTTACAGAGAATGGTTCTATAAAGAACATTTCTCAGGTTTACATTTTTTTTATTGTCAGTCATATTATATTGTTAAAATTCCACAGTGTTATTTTGTTGATTGGCAAATTGAATCAAGTGAATTACCTCTGGAACAACTGAGGAGAGAATTGGGAACCACTGACTGATTTAGTCAACCGTTCTAAATTGACACAAGGCACTGTCAGTGGCCATAGACCTATAGTAGGTGATGGTATAACATAACACAGTCTGGATTGTTAAAATAGAAAGATTCCCTTCTGGAGACGTGTGTTCTTTCCTCCGACTGGATACCTGGACACCTGTACAAGATCAGCACAGGGACACACACTAGCCTCCAGGACTATGTTGCCAGTTATAATAACAAGGTTTTTAAATAAAGGTTTCTACAGAGATATATACAAATGTATGTGTATGTGTCTTCTGTATGTGTATAACGAAGAGTATGTATTTATATCAAAGATCATATACGTGTTCACTGTGTATGCTTGTCAAATCAAATCCCCAAAATATTGGTCGCATACACATATTTAGCAGATGTTATTGCGGGTGTAGCGAAATGCTTGTATAACACACACAAAAAATACAAACATTATTGCAAAGTTGCTTAGGAGTTAGAAGCAGAGCTACCATGTCTGTCGGCGCCATCTTGGCCTTAGTCTGCATTTCTGCAGGTTTGTTTTAACGTACAGAGAGCAGTGAGTCATCTTGTAGAACTTCTGTTTCTTTGGTCCAGACACGTTTAAAAAAAAATCCTTCATACAAGGAGTTGTTCAGAAAATGTTGTTGTGTTGTTTGATGCAAGAAACCACTTTACAAAATAAATGGTGTTATTATTCCCATGTAATTATCACAGAGAATCAGACAAATGATGCTACCCTCTGCCTATTGGCTACTTAGCTTATTCAAGCCTGTCTTTAAGACAAAAAAAGCTATTCTTTTAGCTATTTTACTCGCTTTTTAAAGATGTCTAGACATGTACACGTTTTGTGATCTTGTAGGAAATAATCCCTTGCTGACAACAAATGATCTATAACTGGTTTAATAACTCACTAACTAGCAAAGGATATGAAGACATGAGCACCCGTGGTTACATACAGCTCTCAAAACAAGTGGATCTACTCAGTACCGCGATTGTAAACACAGTCCAGTTCAAAGTGAATGGCACAGGTGATAATAAATCATTCTGATATTGATACACTTTCTAAAGTATGACTCACTCAAGCCTGCACACCCTGTGGGTCTCTAGGACCAGGGATGGAGAACACTGCCTTCCAGAGTCGGGTGATACTGTAGGAGAAGCCACTCATATGGAACTAGTGGTGTGTACATCATGCCAGTCCTGAACACATGAATCAGGAGTTACACTGCCACCCAGTGGTTGAGATCAGTAAGATTGTCCTCCCATAGGAAACCATTGTAACTAAGTTTATGAACGTATCGGTAGACTGGTTTACACCTGTCAAAAACATCTGAATGTAGCCAAAATAGGATCATAATACTGTTTTCTTACCAGGTATAGATGAGGTCACGTACATCAACAGTAAACAGAGTCACATGATTTACTATATTGTACTGTAGATGAGGCAGGCATTTTCACAGAGAAGCTAATGTGACCATTGATAATATAATCCTTCATAGGAAAAACAGAAATCAAGGCCTAATATTCTATTATGGATTGTACAGAAAACCATGCAGCCGCTACAATAGGCTATATTGTGTGTGTGTGTGCGTGTGTGTGTGTGTGTGTGTGTGTGTGTGTGTGTGTGTGTGTGTGTGTGTGTGTGTGTGTGTGTGTGTGTGTGTGTGTGTGTGTGTGTGTGTGTGTGTGTGTGTGTGTGTGTGTGTGTGTGTGTGTGTGTGTGTCTGTGTGTGTGTGTGTGTGTGTGTGTGTGTGTGTGTGTGTGTGTGCGCGCGTGCGTGAAGGGGAACTACACCGTCATGTCTCTAGGAGCTGTTTCTAGAACACTGCAGAGTAGGAATTGGAGACCTTTAAGCTGAGGGTAAGTAAACTCAGCCATGTTTTTGATCGGTTTCCTGTTTTTGGTCAGTTCTTTTCATGTCCTTGAGTTCACCGCCCAGTGAAGTATGTGCCGTGTAGTGATGCGTGTGTGGCTCGCTGATCTTTCCGTATGGCTCTCTTCAGGTTGTGCCAGAACCAGCGCTGGGCAGCCGGACAGGCAGTTGCTGGCCACTCCAGAACACTGCGCCTGCAGAGCCGTCTGCGCAGGTGGAGGATGCGTGAGCGTCGCAGAACCTGGGGCTGCAGCAGCAGCAACACCATAGCATCCACACCCTCCTCCACCAGCCGCTGCTGCACCAGCAGGGCGGCCATTTTAACCACACCACGCGACAGGAAGCCCTCTGTCAGCACAAACACCGTTTTCCTGCTCTGTCGCACACTATTGGAAAGGTTATCCATGATAGGCACCCCTGGCATCCAATCACGCTCCTCCAGGCAGAGTGGGCGAACCCTCTCTCCGCGCTCCTCTAGTTCCACCCTAAGGTGGTTCAACACCCAATCAGAGGCCAGCGGGTCTGTGGTGTCATACATGACGAAGGCATCGTAGACACAGGCTGTGTGCTGTAAGAGACATTGGTGCTTCAGCTTGGCCCCACAGTAGTCAAGAATATAGGACAGGTCCCAGTAAAAGAGGTGTGCTGTGAGAGATACCAACAGAACGTGAACGACGAGTAACAACGTGAGGATGCAGAAGGCCATTGCGTTGTCATCCTTCACGCATTCCTCTATGTCGTAACTCAGCACAGACCTGCCCTTCCTCTCCATGGGCATGTCGCACGTCACCCCGCTGGCCAGCAGAGGGATCTCCACCTCATTGCTCCTCATCCACAGTTGGAACTCCAGCAAGTCACAGGTGCAGTGGATCGGGTTCCCATGTAGTGACAGCTGCTGGAGGTGGTTCTCAGCTCCAGTTTCAAACGTTGTCTGGTTGATGAGCTCCAGCAGGTTGAAGCTGAGGTTCAGCACATACAGGCTCCTGGCGCCGCTGAGGAAACCAGGCGCTAGCTGGGAAATCCTGTTATGGCTCAGGTCCAGCAGCCTCAGTGAACTGTTAAGAGTGGAGACAGTTAAGGCCACCTGCTCCAGGTGGTTCTTACTCAAGTCCAGCTCCTCCAGATGTGGCAGTTGTGTGAGCATGGTCCAGTTAAAGTCCTCAAGTCCATTTTTACTCAGAGTCAAGTGTCTCAGGGCCTTGGGGAAGTTGTCGTATACCTCAGATGGGATGTGGCGGAGCTGGTTGTATGACAGATCCAGGGACGTCAGGTTATTAAGTTCTCTGAAAAGATGATTAAAGTCCAGACCCTCATTCAACATGATGTCCAGGCGGTTGCCCTGGAAGTTCAATTCTTGCAGGGAGCTGCTTGCCATGGTTTTATCAGTGAGGGTGCTGATCTCATTCCAGCTCAAGTTCAGAACCTTCAGAGAATCCAGGTGTTCTAGGAACGCTAAACTGTGGTTTAGCCCTGCGACCAGAAAGTAATGTTTATTATAACTCAAGTCCAACACCTCCAGTGCTGTCAGTTCACTGAATGCATGCTCATAGCGCAGGTAGACTTTATTCTGGGATAGATCCAAGTACTTCAGCTTGGAGAAATGTACAAACTCACTGCCGTTGAACATGTCTCCAATGAAGTTAGATGACAGGTTGAGACAAGCTGTGTTGTTCAGGCCCTGCAGCATATCAGGGTTTATGTGGAAGATGTTGTTTTTGCTGAGGTCAAGCACTGGACCGTACGCAAGACACTCTGGTTTAATGTTAGGCAAATGGCGACGGTAGAATTGATCCTTGTGTATGAAAGGCCCGTACCTGTCTATATCTGGCTCATAGCCCCAGCCATACCCATTCACAGACAAGGCATCTACCCTCTTGGACAGGAAAGTCAGACTGTTCTCTGAGAGGCCAATACTGGATAAATTGTGGAACTTTTCAAAAAGTGAAAGGTCTGTCCAATAGATGAAGTTGGTTCCCAAATTGAGGACAGACAGATTAGCTAAACTGTAAAGTGGTTCCAAGTGATTTTTGTGAAGAGCTGAAAAAACATAGTTTTCTAGGTGTAATGTCTTCAGAGATGCCAGTTTGGAAAAATTCTTTGAGAGGGTCAAGTTGTGGGAATTCTGTCCAGCATTATTGTAAGACAAGTCCATCACTTCTACGAAAGGTAGCACAGAGAGGAAGTCCCCAGTGGCTATCTCCCCAACCAGACGATTAAATGAGAGGTACAGGTAGTGTAAGTTGGTGAGGTTCTCAAACCAGGATGTTTGTAGGTGCTCTAGGGAGTTTCCTGATAGGCTCAGCTCCTGCAGCTGGGAGAGGCTCCTGAAGGCATCTGGGTGGATCTGTAGTGCCCCGTTGGGTGTATTACAGGGAAAGCAGAGGAACGGGGTGTTAGAACACACAGGACAGTTACCCGAAAGGTCTAGAGCGCTCAGATTAGTGAGTGCACTCAGGTCATGCTGTTGAATGTGGGAGATTAGGTTCCGTTCGAGTTTGAGCAGCTGGAGGGATGCGGGGAGAAAATTAGGGATTACTTTCAGTCTGTTAAAAGACAGTGTCAGGTTTGTCAGGTTAGTGAGGCTGGAAAAAGTGTGGTTTGCAATATCCAGGGTCCCACTACAGACACTCCCTTGGCAGTTGTCACTTAAACGGATGACTTTAATTCGTAGAATATCCCTGAAGTCTTCCGGTGTTACAGTCCTGATGTCATTGTACCTCAGAAACAAAATCTGCAACCCAGACGGAAGGCCCCTCGGCACTGTGCAAAGGCCATTACCGTCAAGGAGCAGTGCCTCCAGCTGATCCAGCATGGAGAATGTTTGGTCCTCTATCTTCAATGGATGTCCCTGGGGGTTGAAGTTATAGCTAAGGTCTAGCAGAGTCAGATTCTGGAGGTTCCAGAACGAGGAGCTGGAGAGTGTCTTGATTTGGTTGGAGGACAGGTCGAGCTCTGTGGCATTCCAGCTGATATCGTGGGGTACCCGGAGTAGCTTCCTGCACGAGCAGTCGTAGGCCAGTGAATGGTTGAGAGAGATGACATCACAGGGTAGTTTCCTCTGAGCCCAGGTCCTCCCAGAGCAGGAGGGGGAGAGACACAGCGACACTAGGAGTAACAGCAGCCTCTGAAAGGAAGTGTAAAGGGGACACCTGTGGGAACAGGATATGAGTATTTCATGGGCTGAAAACAATCTCAGTTCCCTGAAAGAAGGGACCGGCGTAACACACAGCTACAGACTACTTTAAGATACAGTATTATGCATTTCAAAGACGGTTGAGAATGTGAAAGAATCCAAACCCCCAAAAAAGAGTGCAGACGGCCTCGCACTTTTTCTATTTTAAAAACTGAAAATCTGTCTTGACTTAATTTACTGTGTGGTACATTCAATACAATGCTGGGCATTCCTGAGCTACAACAAATCCTACAATCCTGCTTCCCTAACTCTTTCTAAACACTTTTAACTGTAGTACTTTGGTTGCCAGAAAATTCACCAGTTCACATTTTTCCAAGACTGAACTGTTCCTATGCATCACATCCAAAATCACACTGTAGGCGATAAAACACCATTCAGATTAAGTTTAAGCAGACCGCTCATGAACCTGCCATTGACCTGTCAAGAGTTCGTCGTGGTGCAGTCAGGGCCCAGAATCCACAAAGCATTGACCAGTGAGTCAATCTAAGTAACATAGTTAAAATATCCCCTTCAAAATCTGTCAGTTTAAACTATCTTTTTTAAATTTTGTACACTGGCTGTATCTCAATTCACCACATCCGCCTATGTCGACCTTCCACATCTATCTGTCCCGATCACTTTGCCAACTCTTAATTATTGCCTAATATGTTGGCATGTAAAGGTTCTTTTCTTTTTTCTACCAATTCTGATTGTTGTTACAAGCAGAATGTTGACAATTAGCATTATATCAACACACTTGTCACTCCCATTTAACAACTCGAAATGTCACTTGCAAATAATGTTGCATACAACATTTGAAAGGTCTATAATATTTATCAAACATAATCAAAGTGAACATAAGCCCTACACTCAAACAATTAGGGGTTCAACAAGGGTTCTTCTAAGATCCTCAGAGTTCTTTGGAGAACCTTAGGGTTCTTGGCGCTGGAGGAACCTCCTCAGTTGGTGGGGGTTCTTGCAGGAACCTAACTGCCCAACTGAAACATTTGAATTTGAAAGGACAGCAGGTGCAGGCGCTTAAATTAGAAATGTAAAGATCTCCTCAATTTAAGGTATGTATGATCTAAATCGATGTTAATGTTATATTTTAATATTTGTGCAAATCTTTCTAAAACCGAAAATGGACACAATTCAATGGATATCAATCAACAAAGAGGTAAGAATATGTAGGCTATAAGAACATGTTGAAGGCTGGCTGTATTGGGCGCAGATAACTGAACGACTCACTTTTGTGTCTGTGTCTGCAGGTATACAGACGAGGAGGCATGCGAAGGTATGTCTATTGGTATGTTATGCAGATCACCTGTACCATCCTGCTCCCTTGACTCTTCAATGAAAATCCAATAGGCCTCTACAATACGGACAAGGTATGTGTATGAAAACCATCATCAACCGGTTTTTTTCATTCGCATTTACCACAAAAACCAAGGTATGAATTCTGTCACGTGCGTGTTTTGTTAATCATCTGTATAATGACTATTTTTGGGGATTAACAGACTTTACCCTCCCTACACCTCTGATGAATATAACAGGAAACCTGTTCGATCACCATGCACTGGAAGATCATTCTGACTATGGATACGGAGAACGTCAACACATTAACATCAACACGCCAGAGGACAGGGAAAGGGGGATACCTAGTCAGTGGTACAACTGAATGCCTTCAGGATATACCCATTGGACTTGGGGCTCTGCTGGGAGTTTACCTCATATTTGAATGTTCCTATTCTGCTTTGCCACTAAAAACTATAATAAACACTCAAATATTGTATTATTGATGTTATTGTTATTAATATTATTAATATGGGGGTAGTTCAAAAATTAACCCCAAAAAGGTTCTTCAAAAGGTTCTTTGAGGATCCATTAAAATGAGTTCTTTGAAGAAACCTTTTAAAGGCTTCTTTTAAAAATGTATATGGGTTCCCCCACAGTTTCAGTTTGAAGAAACCTTTTAAAAATGTATATGGGTTCCTCCACAGTTTCAGTTTGAAGAACCCTTTTAAAGGCTTCTTTTGAAAATGTATAGGGGTTACTCCACAGTTTCAGTTTGAAGAACCCTTTTAAAGGCTTCTTTTGAAAATGTATATGGGTTCCTCCACAGTTTCAGTTTGAAGAACCCTTTTAAAGGCTTCTTTTGAAAATGTATATGGGTTCCTCCACAGTTTCAGTTTGAAGAACCCTTTTAAAGGCTTCTTTTGAAAATGTATAGGGGTTCCTCCACAGTTTTAAGAACCCTTAAACAAACCTTTTATTGTTAGTGTAGATGCCATGAACTGCCCAATTTAGGCTTGTTTGAAGAACCCTTAAAGGCCACTCCAGGAACCTTTTATTTTAATGTAGATGCCATGAACTGCCCAATTTAGGCTTGTTTGAAGAACCCTTAAAGGTCACTCCAGGAACCTTTTATTTTAATGTAGATGCCATGAACTGCCCAATTTAGGCTTGGTCAATTTAGACATATATTTTAACGACATGATGTTGCGCTCCAAATGGATAACTTGAGTTAATATAAAGTAGGTAATTAAATAATAATAAAAATGTGTTTATTAGCCTAGTGGTTATAAGTATTTAGGCATATCATGTAAAATAGACCTCATGTGTTAGTCAGGGCAAAGCCCCACTTTTTGTGTGTGTGGGGGGGGGGGGTGCTTTCCTGTTTTGCATGCTATTTTGGCATTAATACATATCACACATCAGTTTGCAAACAATGTGGAAAAAAAGAACAGCCCATGTTCTGAATTCTGTTGCTGTACATTTCAAAAGTGCTGAAAAAAGAGTTATATTGACTACATCCGTCCGAGCTCGCTCATTAATGTCGAAATGGAAATTACGGATTGCCTCTTATCCGCTTGTCGTCCCCTTATGCCATAGTTTGTACATCTCAATTGTCAGTAGAAAGCACATTTGTTTAAACAAGTCAGCCATATCAGCTCTGTTTTTAAAAGGCAGTAAATGAGGCTGAATGAACTGTTTCGCCACCAGACGAGGCTCCGCTGAAAGCCAGGTGTAGCAGTGGTAAGGTGTTGGGACTGCTGCTGGCACAGCTTTATGTCAGCCCTAACAGTTTGTGGGCACCGTTTGTCACCGTTACAGTGCAATTAATGTAATGTTTAATATTGTTGTGTAGTGGCTTTGCTGGCATGCATCCCACATTTTTTTGTTTTTTTTGCCCCACCAAGATTTACAGGCTAAAATCACCACTGCAAATTATATACTTAACCGCGATGTACGATTGCCAGGTAAGCCTACTTATACATTTAATTGTGAATGTTTTGCGGAAAGTTCTTACGTCAACCCACAAGACGGTTAGCACATCAATTACACGAGGAGTGATAAACAAGCACGCGCGCCACACAGACAGACAGGGTAAAAAATTGCTGGAAATGAATTGGCAGATATGTTGTGTTACTGGCTAACCAGGGATGGGATAATGTGAGTGTTGTGTTGATTAAATAGTAGCTGTCTGATAGGCTACTGGGTGAGATTTGTTCATGACAGTTTGCGGTGAGAATTGTGTGTACTTTCAGAATTGTTTGGCGAGCTACTCATTGGCGGGCTGCGAGCGACTGGTAACTCGTGATAGACCTGACATCGAACAATAGCCTACTGTGGTCATTGTTCAAGTCAGAGAGCATAAATTGTCATCGAAATGCCATTGAACTCATGAATCACATGTAGGCCTATTTTAACGCATACAGATTTGAAGTGTAAAGCATAAGGAATACACACACTCAGAGATAACCTGTCTAAACATAAGTATGTAGACACCCCTTCAAATGAGTGCATTTGGCTATTTCAGCCACACCCATTGTTGACAGCTGTAAAAATCGAGCACACAGCCATGCAATCTAAATAGACAGACATTGGCAGTAGAATGACCCGTACTGAAGAGCTCAGTTACTTTCAACAATAGCAAAGTGGTAGGCCACACAAGCTCACAGAATGGAACCGCCTAGTGCTGAAACAAAAAATCTAACTACCCCTGGAAGTAACGTCAGCACAATAACTGTTCGTCGGGAGCTTCCTGAAGTGGATTTCCATAGCCGAGCAGCCGCACACAAGCTTATGATCACAATGTGTAATGCCAAGCATTAGCTGGAGTGGTGTAAAGCTTGCCGCAGTGGAAATGCGTTCTCTGGAGTGATGAATCACGCCTCACCATCTGGCAGTCTGTCTGGGGCTGTTTTTCATGGTTCTGGCTAGGCCCCTGAGTTCCAGTGAAGGGAAATCTTAACGTTACAGCCTACAATGACATTCTACAAGATTCTGTGCTTCCAACTTTGTGGGCCTTGGGGAAGGCCTGTTTCAGTGTTTCAGCCTGTTTCCTGTTTCAGTATGACAATGCCCCTGTGCACAAAGCGAGGTCCATACAGAAATGGTTTGTCGAGATCGGTGTGGAAGAACTAGACTGGCCTGCACAGAGCCCTGACCTCAACTCCATCAAGCACCTTTGGGATGAATTGGAACGTCGCCCAATATGAGTGCCCAACTTCACTAATGCTCTTGTGGCTTTATGGAAGCAAGTCCTCGCAGAAATGTTCCAACATTTAGTGGAAAGCCTTCCCTGAAGAGTAGAGGCTATTAAAGTAGCAAAGGGGATCAACTCCATATTAATGCCCCTGATTTTGTAATGAGATGTTCGATGAGCAGGTGTCCACATACCTCTGGTGTTGTCGGGTATCTATTTTAATGTCTGATTCTTTTATCTAAGTGTCATTGTCAAGTGTTGTTCTTTCATAATGCTGTCAGAGAGAAGTAGTGGTCGGAGGGGCCTCTGCTAGGTAATAGGCCTATAGCACAGTAAGAGGAAGTTGTCTAACATCCTGTGATGAACTTCCACATTCAGACAAAATACTTTCTATCTGTCTTTTTAAAATGCTATTGTACTGAATCATACAAGTTTGGTTGTTAAAAGCTTTTGGTTACCCTTATCAACACTCCATCAATCCCATTCAACAACTGTCTAAATCTCTTTTGGCACAGTAGGCCTAGGCATCAAGTCACTTGCCGATTACGTTGCATAAAACGACTGAAAGGTCTATCATTAACCATCGAACACTAAGGCCCCAGAGGCTTTCAATTGCCCAACTCGTACCTTTACTTGTAGGCATGCCCAATTTATGCATACTTTTTAACGACATGATGTTGTGCTCCAAAGGGTTAACTTGAAAGAACATGATGTAGGTCAATGGTGAAATCAAAAGAAGCATTAGTGATTATTTATTAGCCCAGTGGTGATAAGTGTTTAGGTAAATTCAGAAAAAAAAGAAACGTCCCTTTTTTCAGGACCCTGTCTTCAAAGATAATTTGAAAAATCCAAATACCTTCACAGAAAAGAGGTTGAACACAGTTTCCCATGCTTGTACAATGAACCATAAACAATTAATGAACATGCACCTGTGGAACGGCCGTTAAGACGCAAACTGCTTACAGACGGTAGGCAATTAAGGTCACAGTTATGAAAACTTAGGACACTAAAGAGGCTTTTCTACTGACTCTGAAAAACACAAAAATTAAAGATGCCCAGGGTCCCTGCTCATCTGCGTGAACGTGCCGTAGGCATGCTGCAAGGAGGCATGAGGACTGCAGATGTGGCCAGGGCAATAAACTGCTATGTCCGAGACTCCTAAGACAGCGCTACATGGAGACAGGACAGACAGCTGATCGTCCTCGCACGTGGCAGACCACGTGTAACAACACCTGCACCGGATCGGTACATTGAACATCACACCTGCGGGACAGGTACAGGATGGCAACAACACCTGCCCGAGTTACACCAGGAACGCACAATCCCTCCATCAGGGCTCAGACTGTCCGCAACATGCTGAAAGAGGCTGGACTGAGGGTTTGTAGGCCTGATGTAAGGCAGGTCCTCACCAGACATCACCAGAAACAACGTCGACTATGGGCACAAACCAGTCGTCGCTGGACCAGACAGAACTGGCAAAAAGTGCTCTTCACTGACAAGTCGCGGTTTTGTCTCACCAGGGGTGATGGTCGGATTCGCGTTTATCGTCGAAGGAATGAGCGTTACACCGAGGCCTGTACTCTGGAGCGGGTTCGATTTGGAGGTGGAGGATCCGTCAAGGCCTGGGGCGGTGTTTCACAGCATCATTGGACTGAGCTTGTTGTCATTACAGGCAATCTCAATTCTGTGCATTACAGGGAAAACATCCTCCTCCCTCATGTGGTACACTTCCTGCAGGCTCATCCTGACATGACCCTCTAGCATGACAATGCCACCAGCCATACTGCTCGTTCTGTGTGTGATTCCCTGCAAGACAGGAATGTCAGTGTTCTGCCATGGCCAGGGAAGAGCCCGGATCTCAATCCCATTGAGCACGTCTGGGACCTGTCGGATCGGAGGGTGAGGGCTAGGGCCATTCCCCCCAGAAATGTCCGGGAACTTGCAGGTGCCTTGTTGGTGGAAGAGTGGGGTAACATCTCACAGCAAGAACTGGCAAATCTGGTGCAGTCCATGAGGAGAAGATGCACTGCAGTACTTAATGCAGCTGGTGGCCACACCAGATACTGACTGTTACTTTTGATTTTGACCCCCCCCTTTGTTCAGGGGCACATTATTCAATTTCTGTTAGTCACATGTCTGTGGAACTTGTTCAGTTTATGTCTCAGCTGTTGAATCTTGTTATGTTCATACAAATACTTACACATTTTAAGTTTGCCGAAAATAAACAAGGTTGACAGTGAGAGGACGTTTATTTTTTTGCTGAGTATATATCATGTGAATTAGGTCTCAAAAAATATTATTTATGGGTTGATTATATAGCAATTATCAAAACATTATTTCAACCCCAAAGAAATTGCTTATCTATGTCACAGGAACCACTGACTTGCTGCCTTTTTATAATCAAGACACCTGCTGGTAACTCTTAACTGGTTAGGACAGCTCATGAGGTCTTTTAAATATCTGTCAACTAGGTGATGGCTTTGTCTAGACTGATCCGTGGAGAACGGACACCAAATTAGATTTGATTAATGTTGGTCCATGGTCCATGCGCATGTTGCTCTTTTCTAATTGGTTCATTTATCCGTCCGCCCGTCAAAAATTCAACTCATCTGGGACCTTATTCATAACGGTTGTGTAAATTGCACATTTAATATCTGCGTTCGGCATTTCTGAAAAGACTGCACATGTACAAACATATTGAGATGTATAACTTGGCGCACGCCATACATACGCTTGTTTCCCGTTATGAATTAGACCTATCCTGAAAATGTCTACATTCTCAGTAATTTTCTAGTCTGAGATGTTTTGTGGATATGGCCCCAGTTCTCAATATACAATAGCCTACCGTGTTCATTGTTCAAGTCAGAGAGCATAAATTGTCATCGAAATGCCATTCAACTCATGAATTAAAAGTATTTTAAGGCATACAGATGTTAAGTGTAAAGCATAAGAAATACACACATTCAGAAATATATATTTTCATGTCTGATTCTTTTATCTAAGTGTAATTTTCCTTACCAGTGTTGTTCCTTCATAATGCTGTCAGAGAGATGTCAGAGACTATCAATGGATAGATGAGCCTCCTTTGTTTAATATAGCACAGTAAGAGGAAGCTGTCTAACTGTGATGAACTTCCACATTGAGAAAATTCTTTGTCTGTCTTGGAATTTATTTCTTATGTGGAATGTCAAAAATACTAAACACTACAAATTGTTCCCCTGTTCGGGGCAACTAAAACCAGGAAAAACTCCTCACCCTATTAGAAGACCTGACCATGACAATCTCCGGTTTACAGTATAATAGATTATATCAGGGGTCGCCAACCTTTCGTAGCATGAGAGCGACTTAAATAAAACAATGAAACCCAGGTCCTTTAGTGTACAAGACGAAGCAGTGCACTATGTTTTCTGTCAATATACCTGGTAAAATAATGGTTTTACAAACAACTCTAAGGGGGCCCTATACAATCTTTGACCCCCTCCCAATTTTTTTTAAATGTTGTATATTTCCCAAAATTATGTTCTCAGATTTATTTTTCACAATTGTTCATAGAGTAATGCTTAAATCACATCAGAATGCTTTTTTGGAGGGTCTGGAAGAAAACTAAGAAATGTAGATTTTGGAGTGTAATTGCGCATCTAGCTAGTGAGGAGTGTGCCTTCTAATGTGCCGGTGTAGCAATGGTTCTGTACTGCTACTGCTCATTTCATGGCAAAGTTTGCAAATAACATATAATAGAAATACTTGTATACTTCTGCTACATAAGCCTACTTTGCAGTTAACATTAAACGGAGAAGGATTTGGGGAATGTATTTCTGTCAACCCACGAGATGGTTATGACATCGCAAAGTAATAAACAAATGCGCGCACCACACATACAGACAGGGACAATATTGCTGGAAATGAATTGGCAGATATTTTGTGTTAGGTTTGTCTTTTTAAGCCAACAGTGGCTAACCAGTGGTGGGATAATGTAAATGTTGCGTTGATTAGATAGTAGCTGGGAGCTTGCGGTGTCTGATACATGTGAGATTTGCTTATGAGTTTGCGGTGGAACATATGAAAACATCAGAATTGTTTGGCGAGCTACTCATAGGTGGGCTGTCGCGAACGACCTGTTAGAGACCCCTGGTTTATATCATATCCTTTGACCAGTTCACATACCAACTATTGAGTCTATGATGAAATGTTGTTGGCAGGATGTTCTACTTTTCACAAGCAGATGGCACTAAGGGACCATGGTGTCGTCATATTCGGTTGGAAGGTTCATATAGCTAGCAGGCCTTTTATCAAAGCCAATTTTTGGACCAAATGTTAATAACTTCTTATGGCTGGGGGGCAGTATTGAGTAGCTTGGATGAATAAGTTGCCCAAACTAAACGGCCTGCTCCTCAGTCTCAGTTGCTAATATATGCATATTATTAGTAGTATTGGATAGAAAACACTCTAAAGTTTCCAAAACTGTCAAAATATTGTCTGTGCGTATAACAGAACTGATATTGCAGGCGAAAAACTGAGGAAAATCAAACCAGGAAGTGGCTTCTATTTTGAAAACTCCATGTTCCATAGCCTGCCTTTGCACCATTTAAAGGGATATCAACCAGATTCATTCCCCTATCGCTTCCTCAAGGTGTCAACAGTCTTTAGACATAGTTTCAGGCTTTTATTTTGAAAAATGAGCGAGAAAGATAACATTGTGAATGCGCAACAGAGTTTGGGCAGCCATTGCCTTTCCCTCTCCTACTGAAAAAGACAGTTGCGGTTGATATATTATCGATTATATATTTTAAAAACAACCTGAGGATTGATTATGAAAACGTTTTACATGTTTCTGTGGACATTACGGATACTATTTGGAATTTGTCTGCATTGTCGTGACCACTCTTTCCTGTGAATTTCTGAACATAACGCGCCAAACATATAAAAAATAATCTTTATGGAACAAAAGGAACATTTATTGTGTAACTGGGAGTCTCATGAGTAAAAACATCCGAAGATCATCAAAGGTAAACGATTAATTTGATTGCTTTTCTGATTTTTGTGACCAAGCTACTTGATGCTAGGTGTTCATAATGTTTTGTCGAGCCATCGGTAAACTTACACAAACGCTTGGATTGCTTTCGCTGTAAAGCATATTTTCAAAATCTGACACGGCAGGTGGATTAACAAAAGGCTAAGCTGTGTTTTGCTATATTACACTTGTGATTTCATGAATATAAATATTTGTAGTATTATTTGAATGTGGCGCTATGCAATTCAGCTGTTGTTGATGAAAATTCTCCCGTTAATGGGATGGCAGCCATAAGAAGTTTTAAGGGTAATGTGCAACAGCGGTCATTATGGTATGAACACAGCAGGGGACCAGGGTTAGCCTGGATGGTAGCCTGGTCCTAGATCTGTTTGTAACGAGTGCGATGAGAGTCGGGAAGCCAGTACAGGGAGTGGGTGTTTTAATAATATATATATTTATTTATTTATTTAAAACCACGAAACACAAACAACACACCGATATGAAAAACAGTCAATTACACCTGAGGAAAGAACCAAGGGGAGTGACAGATATAGGGAAGGTAATCAAGGAGGTGATGGTGTCCAGGTGAGTGTCATGAGGCGCAGGTGCGCAAGACGATGGTGACAGGTGTGTGGGATAATCAGCAGCCTGATGACCTAGAGGCCGGAGAGGGAGTATACCTGACACTGTTTGTGTTGTTGCCTAGTTCATTGTCATTTTCAATGTTTGGCATTCCATAAGGAGTATATGGTTGAGATGTTGATTAATGACATTGCAACCTATATTCACTCACTGAGAAAGCCAAATGTTTGTTGAATTTCCAATTGTGTTATCACTATGCTTTCAACCATCTACAATGTCTGATTTTGGTTTAGTTGTCACTGTGCTTTCAACCATTTAAAAGCACAGCAAAGTTCAAATGGGAGTACAATTACAGATATTTTGTCTATTTTTACAACAGAATGTGTCATCAATATGCTTCATCTAAAGCAGAACCAAATGACCTGTATTGTCTTTTAGATTACATTAAATAGACAAGTACAAGTGATCAATACAGATTGCACAGATTATTACAGCAATTGTGAAGATCTCCACAGACCTGTGACAACCTACACATGCTACCTTGAACATGCACACTTTATATGATTACATAAGAAGACATTTATAGTTACAGTAATCTCAAAATGTGGCCATGGATGTTTGACACATTTTAAGGTTGAATGTTACATTAGTTTGTAAGACAGCCTTTTGTCTATTTACTGTATTACAAAAGCAACATTGAATTGACCTCGGACAGCATTTTACCTGGGAAGCCCAATTCCTCATTCAAACTGTTTCTAAATACACAATTAAATTAAAACACAGACTACCCCTTGCTAATCAGGACACTCTTGGGAATGTTGTGGTGTCAACATAATTGATTCACAGGAACCTGGCAAAATTATGTTTGTAGTGTAGCTAGCCACTGAATGGCTCTGAATTCAATGTCAGCATGCAGTCAAAGCTATAACCACTTTTTGCAGCTAACTAGTGCTCTCAAATCGTATCCTGACAGCAGATAGGAGTTGTATTCATAATATTACTATTGTAACTTAGTTGGCGAACATATATTTTGAGAAAATAAGTTATATTAAGTGGCTAGCTAGCTAGCTAGCATTAGCAACGTTTTGTTGTCAAGACTGAGACCAAGCTAACCAGCTGAGCTAGCTAACAATGTAACAAAGTATAATTAAAAAAAATACTCCATCAATTAAAAAAAAAAAACTCTATCAACAAGCTCTGCATTTCAGGAATCACAGTAACAAGTACTCCAGTCGAACTTTTAAATTATTTAGCCATTTAAAAATATGTATTTTAAGAAAACTTGTTTTTGCCATAGCTGGCTTTCATGCGATTTAAATGTGAGCATTTTTGAGGTTAAAACACGAAAGTTGCTATCCATTGGAGTGCTGCAATTGGTTGCCCAAAATTCGGGGTCGGGGCTTAGCGAAGGATTAATTGCGTTTGGTTGACAGCAAATAAATATCAACATTTGAAGGAGATATATCTGGAAAATTAATTAAATTAGTTAAAAATAAAAATGTAAGGTCTTTATACCTTCATTCGAGTGTTGTGTATATTAAAACAAGTTTAATTCACCAAGAATGTCATTCATGCATTTGAATTATGAATCATTATTGCATCACAATTAATATCACAACTTTTGTATTTGCTACTGACATGGGTTCATTTGTTATCACCCAAAGTGTCATGATGAAAAGTGAAAAAGCAGGAAAAATTTTTTTTAAATGCTGTAAAGGAGTTAAGATTATTGTTGTATCCTCAACTCCACATGACTGTGACATTGTTACACCGAATGACATACTGTGAGATTCCACATTGGATGATCATAAAAGATTATCTCAGCAACAAAGATGTACTTTAAACGCAACTGAAGGCAATAAGCAACTTGTCTGATAGAAAACGGCCCATGTGGCATCAATATTAGTAAGAAACTTTATTATTCTAGTGGCAAAATTGACAACAAAGAGTAAATAGGATCATTTTGGTCATTTAAGTCAGTCTCGTCCAAAACAGAGTTTTGTAAATGAGTTTGTCATGACTTACTAGAGAATTGGGGCTCCCGAGTGGCGCAGCGGTCTAAGGCACTGCATCTCACTGAGGTGTCACTACAAACCCTGGTTCAATTCCAGACTGTGTCGCAACAAGCTGTGATTGGGAGTGCTGTAGGGTGGCGTAAAATTGGCCCAGTGTTTTCTGGCTGGGGTAGGCCGTCATTGTAAATAAAAATGTGTTCTTAACTGGCTTGCCTAGTTAAAAATATATATATTGGGTTTTGATTGTGACAATGCTCACTTACCCACTAACACAGGATACACAGTCTTTGGTGATCTATCCAATCCTACTGCAGAACACACAAACAGTGAGACAAACCTACCCGGCACTGCAGCAGATCGGACTTTGTTTACATAAGACGTCATAAGACACTTTTTTTCTTACTTGGAAAAAAAACTGCACCAAATGCATTAGCTAGATGCAAAATTGCAGGACTAAAATGTCCTCTGTAAAAGCGTCAACATTGATGGCAGATTTATTGAGTTCTCAGATTCATTCTGATTATTTAGAGGAAGTGACACTTGCATCATGTGATGCAAACTCATCATACTGGCTGCATTTCTGCCTGCTTGAAAGGTGAATAGGTCAGATACACATAAAAACATGAAATGACCCTGTGAATCAATAGAAAATTGCTCAGAGATGCACAAAAACTTAATAACATTCAAAATGGGTGAATCTTTCCTTTAACTGCTCTATCCTTTAATACCTTGCTCTCCTGCTTGCAAGCCACTCTTCCCTAGAGGTTCTGCATTCTACTGTGCCCTGAACCATGCAGCCCTCTCTTTGTTGGATAGAGGCATCTAGGACAGAATTTCCCTTAAAACATCAAAACTGTACTTATAAATCCTTGATTAAATCCTTATGATTTGAGTTGATAACCTCACAAAAACAAAATTAAAATGACCATTTTGCTATCTCTTTTGTTAATTAACAACATAAATAAAGACAACACATGCCTTACATTGTCATTAATAAAACATAACAATATCAAGTCCAGGTCCTAAAAGCTTATGAATAGTGACAAACAATAAAGATATACGTGTCATTCGGAGTAACATACTACATTGTGGTATAACAGTTATGCCGAATGACAGAATTGTTAGTCCAAATTACCAAAAAAACTGTGTGAACTCATTCAACAGGCAATTGCTTGGTCACCTATGGAAAACTACATCCTTGACCTACAGCTTTTTAATGTCATATTTCACATCAAATGTGATATCAAATAAAATAATAAAACATTATAAATGCTTTTAAGAGTTCTACTGCATGATACCCTAACCAAAAAAAACTGGCTTCTGGCAAACAGTTGTGGCAAACCTTTGAGAAATTTGCATCAAGTTGTGTGGCAAATTGCTGGGGTAAAATTGCGGCAACTTGTGAACTTCTGGCAAACTTGTGGCGAACATTCTGTTTGCTGCAAACTCAGTATGAATATGCAAATTATATCAGGTTTTTGGTTACTGTGTGTTAAACATTGAAATGTATTCACATAAACAAAATCACAACTTTAAATGATCTTACTTCACAGAGAAAGAAACTAAACATGCTAAATGTATTAAATATACTAAACATGTATTCAACATCTTTAACAGTTAAAAATAAGTCAAATACAACTTCAAATAAATCAGCATGCTAATGAAGAAAAGGGAAGACTGCATATTTCCCAAATAAATGGTTTATTTAATATTTTTATGGATCTACAACATTTATATGAGAGAAATGGGAACACTATGAGGATGATGACCTTAGGATGTTTAAAAGGGACAACTACATAATTATTTACATTAGTCAAGTGATAACTGAGCAATAGTTTTCAACCAATGGAAGTTAAAAAGAAAATTAAGTGTTTTATTAATTAAAACAACAAAAAATAAATCAAACACAGTTCAGAACTATTGCCCTTTTGAGTGAACTTTGGAGGTGATGGCCCTGTGGAAGTCCTTCTTCCAAAGCTTGTTGAATGCATGCACTGAAACAATCAGAAAACAAAACAAAATTAGGGCACTGGAAACAATTCCTGAACTCATGTGGCATTTAAAAAGGTAGAAATTGAGCTATGCCTAATATGACATATCATATTATTTTTTCAAAATGAATTATTGTTACTCTAAAAAAAACAATGAAAAAAAAAAACAACATGTGGGTAGTTTTGACAAACCAGCGCTTGGTCAATATTGAACAAACACAGCATTGGGTTAATTCAAACCAGCAGGTTTGGGTTGTGCTTCTAACCTATTGCCTTGGGTTGAGTGCTTGACCTAACTGCTGGGTAAATTAGACTACAGGACATTCAGAAAGTACTCAGACCCCTTCACTTTATCCACATTTGATTATTTTACAGCCTTATTCTAAAATGGATTAAATCGTTTTCCCCCCTCATCAATCTACAAACAATACCCCATAATGAAAAAGCAAAAACAGGTTTTTGAAATCTTTGCAAATGTATAAAATAAACTGTAATATCCCATTTACATAAGTATTCAGACCCTTTACTCAGTACTTTGTTGAAGCACTTTTGGCAGAGATTACAGCCTAGACTTCTTGGGTATGACACTACAAGCTGTATTTGTGGGGTTTCTCTCGTTCTTTTCTGCAGATCCTCTCAAGCTCTGTCAGGTTGGTTGGGGAGCATCACTGCACAGCTATTTTCAGGTATCTCCAGAGATGCTCGTTTAGGTTCAAGTCTGGCCTCTGGCTGGGTCACTCAAGGACATTCAAAGTCACGAAGCCACTCCTGCGCTGCCTTGGCTGTGTGCTTAGGGTTGTTGCCTTGTTGGAAGGTGAACATTCGCCCAAGTTTTAGGTCCTGAGCATTCTGGAGCAGGTTTACATCAAGGATCTCTCTGTACTTCACTCGGTTAATCTTTCCCTCGATCCTGACTGGGCTTCCAGTCCCTGCCGCTGAAAAACATCCCCACAGCATGATGCTGCCACCACCATGCTTCACCGCAGGGATGGTATTGGCCAGGTGTTGAGCGGTGCCTGGTTTCCTCCAGACGTAACTTTTGGCATTCAGGCCAAAGAGTTCAATCTTGTTTCTCATGGCCAGAGTCCTTTAGGTGCCTTTTAGCAAACTCCAAGCGGGCTATCATGTGTCTTTTACTGAGGAGTGGCTTCTGTCTGGCCACTCTACCATAAAGGCCTGACTGTCCTTCTGGAAGGTTCTCCCATCTCCACAGAGGAACTCTGTCAGAGTGACCATTGGTTTCTTGGTCACCTCCCTGACCAAGACCCTTCTCCCCCAATTGCTCAGTTTGGCCGGGCGGCCAGTTCTAGGAAGAGTCTTGGTGGTTCCAAACTTCTATTTAAGATTGATGGAGGACACTGTTCTTTGGGACCTTCTATGCTGCAGACATTTTTTGGTACCCTTCCCTAGATTGGTGCCTCCACACAACCCTGTCTCTCAGCTCTACGTACAATTCCTTTGACCTCATGGCTTGGTTTTTGCTCTGACGGCGCCGGAGAAGATGACTGACGTTTTACGTGCGCCTAACCGATTGTGTTTTTCTGTTCGCTTTTTTTTGCGTTGTTTGTAACTTATTTTTTAAACATATTTTGTACATAATGTTGCTGCTACCATCTCTTATGACCGAAATATCTTCTGGACATCAGAACAGTGATTACTCTGGCAGATGCTTTTTTTCTTCCTTTAACGAGTCTGACGAGCCTAATGTGAACGACATACTGCTTTCCCGGGAACAGGCCCAAATCACCGTCATCTGTGTGAAGAGACTGAGAATTTGTAGGCGATCGAATGAACCCCCCTTGCCTTCCGTTCTTTTAGCTAACGTACAATCTTTGGAAAAAAAAAATTTGACGACCTACGAAGAAGATTAAACCATCAACGGGACATTAAAAACGAATATATTATGCTTCACGGAGTCGTGGCTGAACGACGACATTTTCAGCTGGCTGGTTATACGCTGTATTGGCAGGATAGAACAGCTGCGTCTGGTAAGACAAGGGGTGGTGGACTTTGCATATATGTAAACAACAGCTGGTGTATGACATCTAAGGAAGTCTCGAGGTTTTGCTCACCTGAGGTAGAGTACCTCATGATAAGCTGTAGACCACACTATCTACCTCGAGAGTTTTCATCTGTATTTTTCGTTGCTGTCCACATAACACAGACCAATGCTCGCACTAAGACTGCACTCAATGAGCTGTATTCCGCCATAAGCGGAATACAGACAGGAAAACAGGAAAATACAGACAGGCAAACAGGAAAACGCTCATCCAGAGGCGGCGCTCCTAGTGGCCCGGGGACTTTAATGCAGGGAAACTTAAATCTGCTTTACCTAATTTCTATCAGCATGTTAAATGTGCAACCAGAGGGGAAAAAAACTCTGGAACATCTTTACTCCACACACCGAGACGCCTACAAAGCTCTCCCTCGCCTTCCATTTGGCAAATCTGACCATAGTTCTATCCTCCTGATTCCTGCTTACAAGCAAAAATTAAAGCAGGAAGCACCAATGACTAGGTCAATAAAAAATAGTGGTCAGATGAAGCAGATGCTAAACTACAGGACTGTTTTGCTAGCACAGACTGAAATATGTTCCGGGATTCTTCCGGGATTCTTCTGATGTCATTGAGGAGTACACCACATTAGTCACTGGCTTTATCAACAAGTGCATCGAGGACGCCGTCTCCACAGTGACTGTACGTACATACCCCAACCAGAAGCCATGGATTACAGGCAACATTCGCACTAAGCTAAAGGGTAGAGCTGTCGCTTTCAAGGTGCGGTACTCTAACCCGGAAGCAAGAAATCCCGCTATGCCCTGCGACGAACCATCAAACATTCAAAGCGTCAATACAGGGCTAAGATTGAATCATACTACACCGGCTCTGACACTCGTCAGATGTGGCAGGGCTTGCAAACCATTACAGACTACAAAGGGAAGCACAGCCGAGAGCTGCCCAGTGACACGAGCCTACCAGACGAGCTAAACTACTTCTATGCTCGCTTCGGGGCAAATAACACTTAAACATGCATGAGAGCACCAGTTGTTCCGGATGACTGTGTGATCACGCTTAGGGTTGCAAAGGGTCAGAAACTTTCCGGTAAATTTCTGGAATTTTTCCATGGTAAGTTATTAAGCCCAGGAATGTTGCTTAAATTCATCAAAAACGTTGGCTTATAACAGTGAATATTTTTTGTGGGATACGCATAAGGCAATTCTAGGTCTTGTGGCATATATTGGTTAAACTATCCCGATTCAATGGAATTGCAACCCTCTGCATGCACAGTGTATTCTTCCATCACATGTGCAGTGCACTCTTACATCACATGTACAGCTGATTCTCAAGATCTTTCACACTAAAGAGATGCTATTGAGCCCACAGGACTACATGCTTTCTGGTAAGTTTTGATTACAATACTGGGTGGGGAGAATATATTTTATACGACATTACATGATTTTTTGTTAACTAGTAAATAGTAGCCTACAGCAAAAAGTGTTTAAATCATTTCTAACTTGTTAATTAACATGTTCTGCTAGTTAGTTTTTGCTACCATGTGGGTTTTAGCTTGTTGAGCCTGCTAACTGAGGAGTGCTAAGTCACCTGTTTCCATACATGTTTCATTTAAAAATATATATCTTACAAAGGATTAATCTAACTGCTTAACTATTTATGTTGTTTTTTTACTCATTTTTAAAAATCTTTACAGAAAAATGGCACGGAAACGATCTGATGTGTACAGACATTTCACTGCAGCTAATGTAGATGGAAAAGCTGTGTACATTTGCAAATACAGTGCCAAATCATATGTGAAGAATGCAACAAAGATGCAAATCATAGAGAAAGCAGACTGTATTGCAATCATCTCTGATGGGTGGTCGAATGTTTGTGGGAATAATTAACGATATCATCTCTACCCCTCAATCAGTATTCTTCAAGAGCACAGACACAAGGAACAACAGACACATTGCAGATGAGCTGAAGGCAGTCAATGACTTTGGACCACAAAAGGTATTTACACTGGTGACAGACAATGCTGGAAACATGAAGGATGATTGGTCTAAAGTGGAGTCCTACCCTCACATTATTACACCCATTGGTTGAAATACATAAAAAAAATTGGTGGCCATCTGGGCAAATTTGAGGCTTTTTGAGCCTGACAACGAGCCATCTTCCACAAGATTGGAAAGTGACAGTGAAGATGAGGCCTCAGAGTCTGAGGTTCAATAGGTGGACATTGAGGAAGTCCAGGGAGAAGACATGGAAGCATGAGAGGAAGACAACCAAAGCTTAAGATTTTAGACTATCATTTTACAGATGTATATTGAAAATGTTTTTGGGAGATGCGATGGATCATTCAATATTCCCTTTCTTTTGTTGTTCAGTGAAATCATCCTTTGTGAAGAGTCAACTCAACTAAAGTTCAATTTGTAACTAAATTGTTTTTTAATTTCTATTGGAAAGATTTGATAATTTGCAATTATGTATGCAATTATGTATACGTAAAAGGTTTATGTTTCTGTCTCCATATTATATGGTACAAATATCCAATGCAAAAAACATCTACATTTAAATGGTATTAATATTAATTCCCATATATTCCCAGGGAAAGTTTCCACCTCTGAATCTTCCCCAAAATGTGCAACCCTAATCATGCTCTCCTCAGCCAATGTGAGTAAGACCTTTAAACAGGTCAACATTCACAAGGCCGCAGGGCCAGACGGATTACCAGGACGTGTACTTCGAGCATGGGCTGACCAACTGGCAAGTGTCTTCATTGACATTTTCAACCTGTCCCTGTCAGAGTCTGTAATACCAACATGTTTCAAGCAGACCACCATAGTCCCTGTGCCCAAGAACACTAAGGTAACCTGCCTAAATGACTACCGACCCGTAGCACTCACATCTGTAGCCATGAAGTGCTTAGAAAGGCTGGTCATGGCTCACATCAACACAATTATCCCAGAAACCCTAGACCCACTTCAATTTGCATACCGCCCTAACAGATCCACAGATGATGCAATCTCTATTGTGCTCAACACTGCCCTTTCCCACCTGGACAAAAGGAACACCTATGTGAGAATGGTATTCATTGACTACAGCTCAGCGTTCAACACCATTAGCGCCCTCAAAGCTCATTACTAAGCTAAGGACCCTGGGACTAAACACCTCCCTCTGCAACTGGATCCTGGACTTCCTAACGGGCCGCCCCCAGGTGGTAAGAGTAGGTATAACAACACATCCGCCACGCTGATCCTCAACACAGGGGCACCTCAGGGGTGTGTGCCCAGTCCCCTCCTGTACTCCCTGTTCACTCATGACTGCACGGCAAGGCACGACTCCAACACCATAATTAAGTTTGCCGATGACACAACAGTGATCTGATCACCGACAAAGTCGAGACAGCCTATAAGGAGGTCAGAGACCTGGCCATGTGGTGCCAGGACAACAACCTTTCCCTCAACGTGATCAAGACAAACGAGATGATTGTGGACTACAGGAAAAGAAGGACTGAGTACGCCCCCATTCTCATCGACGGGGCTGTAGTGGAGCAGGTTGAGAGCTGCAAGATCCTTGGTGTCCACATCAACAAACTAACATGGTCCAAGCACAACAAGACAGTCGTGAAGAGGGCACAACAAAACCTATTCCCCCTCAGGAGACTGAAAAGAATTGGCATGGGTCCTCAGAAACTCAAAAGGTTCGACAGCTGCACCATCGAGAGCATCCTGGTTGCATCACTGCCTGGTATGGCAACTGCTCGGCCTCCGACCGCAAGGCACTACAGAGGGCAGTGTGTACTGCCCAGTACATCACTGGGGCCAAGCTTCCTGCCATCCAGGACCTCTATACCAGGCGGTGTCAGAGGAAGAGCCTAAAAATTGTCAAAGACTCCAGCCACTCTAGTCATAGACTGTTCTCTCTGCTACCACACGGAAAGTGGTACCGGAGCGCCAAGTCTTGGTCCAAGAGGCTTATAAACAGCTTCTACCCCCAAGCCATAAGTCTCCTGAACATCTAATCAAATGGCTACCCAGACTATTTGCATTGCACACACCCCCCCCCCCCCCCCCCCTCTTTTACACCGCTGCTACTCTGTTATTATCTATGCATAGTCACTTTAATAACTCTACATGTACAAATGACCTCAATTACTTTGACTAACTGGTGTTCCCGCACATTGACTCTGTACCGGTCCCCTGTATATAGTCTCTCTATTGTTATTTTGCTGCTGCGCTTTAACTACTTGTTACTTTTATTTCTTATTCTTATTCATATTTTTTAAACTGCATTGTTGGTTAAACTGCGCCGAACACTGTTGTATTTGGAGCATGTGACTAATCAAATTTGATTTGATCTGTGGGACCTTATATAGACAGGTGTGTACCTTTTCAAATCATGTCCAATAGACTCCAATCAAGTTGTAAAAACACATGCAAGGATGATCAATGGAATCAGGATGAACCAGACGTCAATTTTGAGTCTCATATAAAAAGTGTCTGAATACTTATGTAAATAAGGTATTTCAGCTTTTATTTGTAAATCATTTGCAAAAAATATCTAAAAACCTGTTTTCACTTGGTCATTATGTGGTATTGTGTGTAGATTGATAAGGGGATTTTTTTTAAATGCCTTTACGAATAAGGCTGTAACATAACAAAATGTGTAAATAGTGAAGGGGTTCGAATACTTTCCGAAAGGACTGTATATATTGCTGGAATAAAACAACCCAGTGTGTTGGGTTGTGACATAAATCCAGCATATTGGGTTGAGGGCTTGACCCAACAGCTGGGTAATATATGTAATCCTTGGGTTATTTTCAGTCATCCTAATTTCAATTTTGCTAGCATATTTTTGCCTTCTATACCATCCCTTTCCGACATGCACAATCAAGATACAATGATGAATTTCAAATAATTAATTTCTATTGCATGCATTTTAGAACATACTGTACATCACGTCAGAGAATGTACAAGAATATATACAAATGTTAAATAGCACATTGAAACAAATACATATTTAGATAATATGTATTTCACAATATTTCATAAAATAGGATTGATTATTAGAATTGATTTATATTATTTAATGAACCAAACAGTCCAAACATCAGACTAAAGCCTTGATCAGACATCAAGCTGAACTTGATGTGTTTATTTAGCTCCTTTGCACCCCATTATTTCTATTTCTACTTTGCACATTCTTCCACTGAAAATCTACCATTCCAGTGTTTTACTTGCTATAATTGTATTTACTTTGCCACCATGGCCTTTTTTTTGCCTTTACCTCACATTATCTCACCTCATTTGCTCACATTGTATTGTATATAGACTTATTTTTCTACTGTATTATTTATTGACGGTATGTTTGTTTTACTCCATGTGTAACTCTGTTGTTGTATGTGTCGAACTGCTTTGCTTTATCTTGGCCAGGTCGTAATTGTAAATGAGAACTTGTTCTCAACTTGCCTACCTGTAAGGTTGGGCAAGTTGCTGTGGGGGGTGCAGGGCTGTTGACCGGGGTAGGGGTAGCCAGGTGGAAAGCATGGCCAGCCGTAGAAAAATGCTTATTGAAATTCTCAATTATAGTGGATTTATTGGTGGTGACAGTGTTTCCTAGCCTCACTGCAGTGGGCAGCTGGGAGGAGGTGCTCTTATTCTCCATGGACTTTACAGTGTCCCGGAACTATTTTGAGTTTGTGCTACAGGATGCAAATTTCTTCTTGAAAGAGCTAGCCTTAGCTTTCCCTAACTGCCTGTGTATATTGGTTCCTAACTTCCCTTACAAGTTGCATTTCACGGGGGCTATTCAATACTAATGCAGAACACCACAGGATGTTTTTGTGCTGGTGAAGGGCAGTCAGGTATGGAGAGAACCAAGGGCTAGATCTTTTCCTGGTTCTAAATTTTTTGAATGGGGCATGCTTATTTAAGATGGTGAGGAAGGCACTTTTAAAGAATAACCAGGCATCCTCTACTGACAGGATGAGGTCAATATCCTTCCAGGATACCTGGGCCACGTCGATTAGAAAGGCCTGCTCGCTGAAGTGTTTTAGGAAGTGTTTGACAGTGATGAGGGGTGGTCGTTTGACTGCAGGCAATGAGGCAGTGATCGCTGAGATCTTGGTTAAAAACAGCAGAGGTGTATTTGGAGGGCAAGTTAATTAGATGATATCTAGGAGGGTGCCCGTGTTTACAGATTTGGGGTTGTACCTGGTGGGTTCCTTGATCATTTGTGTGAGATTGAGGGCATCTATCTTAGATTGTAGGATGGCCGGGGTGTTAAGCATGTCCCAGTTTACGTCACCTAGCAGCACGAGCTCTGAAGATAGATGGGGGGGATGGGGGGGGGGCAATCAATCCCCATATGGTGTCCAGGGCACAGCTGGGGGCAGAATGTGGTCTATAGCAAGCGGAAACGGTGAGAGACTTGTTTCTGGAAAGGTGGATTTTTAAAAGTAGAAGCTCGAATTGTTTGGGTACAGCCCTGGATAGTAAGGCTATATCTGCAGTAGATTGCAATCCCGCCCCCTTTGGCAGTTCTATCTTGAAAAATATTATAGTTAGGGATGGAAATTTCAGGAGTTGTACGCAACAGTTTGTCACAAAACCCATCAGTACAGTTGAAAATGCGATGGAAATCCATTTCACTTGCATACATTGGAAGTGTGATACATTTAACGGCAAAAGTAATTTACGTGCACTATGTCATCACACACAGCTTTTTATCCACAAAAAGTCCAGTGTTTGCTGGAAACATCTCCGGTGAGAAAATGTGCATATTGTTTAATGCAGATTTGAGAATATTCGCATGAAAATCTGTCGCAAATGTGATGGAAACCTTCCTAATGTCTTGGAGTGTGCAGATATGCGTTAGAGATTTTGGAGTGGTGTTCCTTTCATTAAATGTTTACAAAATGCCATCATCTAATTTACTCGTCAATCTCCCTTTGCCTATGCACTATGCACTGCCTATGCACTAAACTTTCTTTCTGGTCTCATTGAAGCTGGGTCGGAATGTCTTCCTGCCTATCTTGTAAACTGATGTTGGGAGGAGCACTGGCAGTCTTAAAGTGACGTCTTCAAGTGACATCACCTTGTGTATCTGGAGAGATGAATGTTTAGTGAATAACTTGATTAGAAATTAGCATCTGAGGCACCAACAGCAGGGTCATTTCAAACAATACTTGCACTTTGAGAGTATCTTTGGCCTGCTTCTCTCTGGACTGGCGAAGCAAAGTTTTTTTTGCCCTTGAAGACTGTGATCCAGTGATCAGTGAGTTTCCTCAAGCAGTCCAGGTTTAAAATGTAGAAGTCCTGAGCAATCTGTAATAAAGCAAACAATACAATTTTTGTACTATTTAATTTTACTTCATTTTTTTACAAACAAAAACACATTGCCAAAAACAATAGACAACTTTACATTTACATACTGTACATATCCACGAACATTAATGACATCACACTTGCTTGCATCACACTTGCTCAGATCCACATGTTCCCATCGTATTCACACCCACTGCTGTTTCTAATGCTTGTGAGACTCTGCACCATATCACTTAAAATGTGTTATTTTGTTGACAAACAATTACTTCTCCATTGCAGTCAACCACAAGTCAATCACTAGTCTGACTAACACCTAACTCTTGGAAGTCCTCCTGATTTCAGAGTCTGGAATGGCTCGCCGACTGTCTTGGCTCCATTCTGTCTGGTCCACTGAGCCCTCTGGATCGCGGTCTCCTTCATGTTCCTGGTTTGCAGGCCAGATCTTGTTCAGTCACTTGGTCATCTGGGCTGCCCTCTCACATTTGACTCTGTTGTGAGCAGAAAGAATTCAATGAATTATAAGTTCCTTTTAACAATCAGTTTTCAAAATAGACAAATCTTTCAGCGCCCGGGGAGCAGTTGTTGTTGGGGATTAACTGCCTTGCTCAAGGGTAGAATGGCAGATTTTTCCACCTTGCTGCCTCTGGGAACCAGCGACCTATCAGTTATTGGCCCAACACTCTTAACCACTAGGCTTAACTGCTAGGGTGGAGATTTTAAGGGACAGTTTTACCAACATTTCTAAATTAAATACTTTGAGGGAAGCCAGGCCAAATGGTTGAACAAAGGCAATGGAGTGGGGAAGGCAATGGAGTGGGGAAGGCAATGGAGTGGGGAAGGCAATGGAGTGGGGAAGGCAATGGAGTGAGGAAGGAGCTAAATGTATAGGAGCAGCAGTAGTTTCGAGCTTAGAAAGGCAGGCCAGTATTCAAATCCCCCGAGCTGCCTGCAGGGAAATCTGCGGGGAGCGATCTGCCAGCCAGAGGGTAACCAGTACAATATCGCTGTATACTACCTACTGCTGTTGTTCCCTTGAGCAAAGCACTTTACCCAGCCTGTGATGTGTGTGTTGTGTGTCAGGTTGGTCACTGTGACAGAATATCTGTACAAATGACCATTAAAGCAAGCATGGTTAAATGAAGGCCAGACTATCTATGGTAGCTGTGCATGTAATGTGTCTAGTCACAAGGTTCTAAGAGGCTCTGGTGAAGTTAAGTCTTTCAAGTCTCCATCAACGTTGCACTATTGGCTATCGATGACAATGTTGAAGAAGTAGATGCTGTTTTTCACAGGGTCAATGAAAATCAGTGTTTGAAAATGAGATCTGTCCCTACTCTCAAAAATGAATTTCTCAGTTTTACTTATCCTCAAAAGTTTGGAATCAAAGAGGTCAGGTTCCATTTATCAAGTGTATCTTTACAAAGCTGTCCATTCATTGGCCTTAACCTCTGCATTTAAGTACACTGCTCAAAAAAATAAAGGGAACACTTAAACAACACAATGTAACTCCAAGTCAATCACACTTCTGTGAAATCAAACTGTCCACTTAGGAAACAACACTGATTGACAATAAATTTCACATGCTGTTGTGCAAATGGAATAGACAACAGGTGGAAATTATAGGCATTTAGCAAGACACCCCCAATAAAGGAGTGGTTCTGCAGGTGGGGACCACAGACCACTTCTCGGTTCCTATGCTTCCTGGCTGATGTTTTGGTCACTTTTGAATGCTGGCGGTGCTTTCACTCTAGTGGTAGCATGAGATGGAGTTTACAACCCACACAAGTGGCTCAGGTAGTGCAGCTCATCCAGGATGGCACATCAATGCGAGCTGTGGCAAGAAGGTTTGCTGTGTCTGTCAGCGTAGTGTCCAGAGCATGGAGGCGCTACCAGGAGACAGGCCAGTACATCAGGAGATGTGGAGGATGAGGGAGGGCAACAACCCAGCAGCAGGACCACTACCTCCGCCTTTGTGCAAGGAGGAGCACTGCCAGAGCCCTGCAAAATGACCTCCAGCAGGCCACAAATGTGCATGTGTCTGCTCAAACAGTCAGAAACAGACTCCATGAGGGTGGTATGAGGGCCCAGCGTCCACAGGTGGGGGTTGTGCTTACAGCCCAACACCGTGCAGGACATTTGGCATTTGCCAGAGAACACCAAGATTGGCAAATTCGCCACTGGCGCCCTGTGCTCTTCACAGATGAAAGCAGGTTCACACTGAGCACGTGACAGACGTGACAGTCTGGAGACGCTGTGGAGAACGTTCTGCTGCCTGCAACATCCTCCAGCATGACCGGTTTGGCGGTGGCTCAGTCATGGTGTGGGGTGGCATTTCTTTGGGGGGCCGCACAGCCCTCCATGTGCTCGCCAGAGGTAGCCTGACTGCCATTAGGTATCGAGATGAGATCCTCAGACCCCTTGTGAGACCATACGCTGGTGTGGTTGGCCCTGGGTTCCTCCTAACGCAAGACAATGCTAGACTTCATGTGGCTGGAGTGTGTCAGCAGTTCCTGCAAGAGGAAGGCATTAATGCTATGGACTTGCTCGCCTGTTCCCCAGACCTTAATCCAATTGAGCACATCTGGGACATCATGTCTCGCTCCATCCACCAATGCCACGTTGCACCACAGACTGTTCAGGAGTTGGCGGATGCTTTAGTCCAGGTCTGGGAGGAGATCCCTCAGAAGACCATCCACCACCTCATCAGGAGCATGCCCAGGCGTTGTAGGGAGGTCATACAGGCACGTGGACGTCACACACACTACTGAGCCTCATTTTGACTTGTTTTAAGGACATTACATCAAAGTTGGATCAGCCTGTAGTGTGGTTTTCCATTTTAATTTTGAGTGTGACTCCAAATCCAGACCTCCATGGGTTGATAAATTTGATTTCCATTGATAATGTGTGTGATTTTGTTGTCAGCACATTCAACTATGTAAAGAAAAAAGTATTTAATAAGAATATTTCATTAATTCAGTTCTAGGATGTGTTATTTTAGTGTTCCCTTTATTTTTTTAGCAGTGTATATAAATAAATAAATAAATGTTAGAAACATAGCTAGCTAGACTAAATTGGCTACAACAAATTCAAGATAAATATAGAAAAAAAAGAGTTTAACTAGGCAAGTCAGTTAAGAACAAATTCTTACTTTCAATGACGGCCTGGGAAAAGTGGGTTAACTGCCTTGTTCAGGGGCAGAACGACAGATTTGTACCTTGTCAGCTCGGGGATTCGAACTTGCAACCGTTACTAGTCCAACGCTCTAACCACTAGGCTAACAGGAATTGCACCGATCCTCCTCAACTTCATAAGTCTGATTAAAGCTGCCACTGTCAGAAAACCAATACAGTAACAGTAGCTAACTCAATTAATCACCATGCAAGGATGAGATAAGCCTGCCTAATAGCTTGGTTAAATTAACCCAGATGGAGATTAAGTCAAATCTAGCTATGCTAATTTAGCTAGCCAGCTAACTTAGCTAACGAGTGAAACAGTGTCCAAGACAGTCCTGAAGAAATGTCAGACTTAGCTAGCTACCGTTACAGACACTGACATAGTTAGTTAGCTAGCTAGCCAAACACCGACAAAAAAAACATAGATTTTGTTATATTCCACGACAACACTTCAGTAAGCTAGATTTAAGAGCATGGTCGCAAGGCTAACGCTCAAGCTAACGTTAGTTAGGTACCTTATTATGATAAGACAACCTATTTTACCTGAATGACCATAAATAGAATTTGCAAGGGTTTTCAGTCAACCCCCCAAAAAACAGTCTGTCGAAATAACATTATCCGTTTTCCACTCGTCAATCACTCAGTCACATTAGAACTAGAACACTTGCAAATATTCTGGTGGATTTCACTCGTTTGTAGCCTGAGAATTAACCCACTGGCTCAGTCAAATATCGATAACACAGCACCAACAACCAAACCTTGCTGTATTTACAGAAAACAATCCAACTATTGACCCAATGCCTGCATCCCAGCAATTGGGTCATCCAAACAACCCAACATTTTTTAGTGTAACTTACCTCTCAAAGCCATGCATGAAAGAAGCCTTGACCTGTCTGGTGCACACATATTTCTCTGCCCTCAGTTTTACTGAAAGCCTCAATATGTATTTTTGCCTGGTAACTGATTGCATCTAGAAATAGAGAAGGAACGACACATGTTCAAGATTATAGTGATGGGCGTTACCGGCCCTTTTCAGTGAGCCGGCTCGTTCGACTCAGCTCACCAAAAAGAGCCGTCTCTTTTGGGTCCCAAACGGCTCTTAAAAAAAATATATGTTTGTATTTTTTCAAGTCAAACAGTTTGCGATAGTGTAACGGTTTTCTTCTGGTGAAAGAGAGGCGGACCAAAATGCAGCGTGGTTAGTTTTGTACATCTTTAATAAAGATGAAAATACAACAATCTACAAAACAAGAAACGTGAAAAAAGTCCTATTTTTTTGGTTTTTAAAAATAAAAAATAATGTATTATCTTCAATACCATTCATTCTTTACAACTCATAATTTTCATAAATTAAAATACCATTATTTGAGTGTAAGTAATTTAACTAAACAAAAACCCCAAACAAAACCTCAGGGGAGAATCTTCCCTCCCAGTCACCCTACAAACTACCTTTCCCTATCTCCCCGTCCCTAATCTATCCCCTTGGAAATCTAAATGACACCCAGCCCTAAACACCCCTTCCACCTCTCCCGAGCAGCGTGCTGCCCCCACTTCCTCTCCTCCCTCTTCATCCTCCTCCCACCCTCCTCACCATCCCTTCCACCCCCCAATCTCTCCCTGTCTTCACCATGTTCTGCCTGGCTTCCCACAGCCCCCGTTTAAAGAGACTCATGAGAAGCCAGAGCAGAAACCTGTCCCTATCCGTCCCTCTCGCTCTCCCTACACCTCTCTCTAACCTGGCCCACGTCAATACAAAATCCCCCCTTACCAAACCTAACAACACCCGTGCCCTAGCCCATACTACTCCGGCAAAGGCACAGTCCCAAAAGACATGGCGCACAGTCTCCTCCCTGCCACAAGAGGATCTTGGACAGGTGGGGGATTGCACCAAACTATACCGGTACATGATGGAACGTACCGGCAAACACTTATGGAGGCTCAACCAATTCAGGTCCTTGAGCCTGTTGTCCAGACCCCGCGCCTGCACTCCCTCCCAGACCACTTCCGAGATGCCCACTACAGGCGCCGGACTCCCTGCCTTTCTGACCTCCTCATACAGGTGCCTGTGATCTAAACCTACTCGGGCAACTTCAACCTCAGGGTGCGCACGCAGCCACTTGGCCGCATGACCAAAGTGCCACGGCAGCTGTTCCGCCCGAGGACCCGTGTTAGACCACACCATTACGCTTCTCGCCTGATACGAGAAGAACACCCGCAGGAGGTAACCGGACGGGTGTATCACTGGGTGAGCAAGCGCCGTTAACAAGAAAGAAACAAAAATTGTGTCCAGCTTGAGGGGGAAATGTGGTACCCCCCTACCTCCCTCCCCGATGGGACAGATCATGTGTGCCCTGGCGACCCACTCGCACCTGCCACTCCACATGAACTGAAACACAAGCCTCACTAGAGGCCTCCTCAGACAAGCCGGCAATGGGTAGATGTACGCCAAATACAAAAGAGACGGCAACACATCCACCTTTAGGACCAGGACTTTGCCCATAAAAGACAAATACCTAGCCTTCCATATTGCTAGCTTCCTCTGTACCACTGCGATACGCATGTTCCAGTTTAGCGTCGCTGAGCCGGAGGTCTCAAAATGGACCCTGAGAATCCTCAGGGCCCCCTCACAGAGAGATAACCCCACATGGCACATCCGTTCTACCGCGCCATCTCCCGAAAAACTTGACGGAAGACTTTGCAAGGTTCAGAACCGCTCCTGACACTCGGGTGAAATCCCCAAAGATGGCAAGGGACCTTGTCAGGCACGAGTCCTTTGACTCAAGAAACCGCTTCAACATATAAAATGTTGAATTCCACCTCGTAGTGCAGTCTTGTTTAGGCCTCAGCTCAGGCATCCCCATCTGGCATTGTGCCCGCTAGTGTCCCCGGTTCGCCAGCACAGCCCAGTGCGGTCTGTTCCACCCCGCCGCACTGGCCGGGCTACAGGGAGTATCCAGCCAGGACAGGTTGTGCAGGCTCGTGCTCAAGACCTCCAGTACACCTCCACGGTCCGGTCCATCCGGTGCCTCCTCCACGCACCAGGCCTCCGGTGGCAGCCCCACGCACCAGGCTGTCTCTCCTTGTCCTCCCGCAAGGTGCTCCCTCCTGTCCAGCGCTTCCAGGTGCTCCCGCCTGTCCAGCGCTTCCAGAGTCTTCCTCCTGTCCAGCGCTGCCAGAGTCTTCCTCCTGTCCAGCGCTGCCAGAGTCTTCCTCCTGTCCAGCGCTGCCAGAGTCTTCCTCCTGTCCAGCGCTGCCAGAGTCTTCCTCCTGTCCAGCGCTGCCAGAGTCTTCCTCCTGTCCAGCGCTGCCAGAGTCTTCCTCCTGTCCAGCGCTGCCAGAGTCTTCCTCCTGTCCAGCGCTGCCAGTCTTCCTCCTGTCCAGCGCTGCCAGAGTCTTCCTCCTGTCAAGCGCTGCCAGAGTCTTCCTCCTGTCAAGCGCTGCCAGAGTCTTCCTCCTGTCAAGCGCTGCCAGAGTCTTCCTCCTGTCAAGCGCTGCCAGAGTCTTCCTCCTGTCAAGCGCTGCCAGAGTCTTCCTCCTGTCAAGCGCTGCCAGAGTCTTCCTCCTGTCAAGCGCTGCCAGAGTCTTCCTCCTGTCAAGCGCTGCCAGAGTCTTCCGCCCGTCTGTCCTGAGCTGCCAGAGCCGCCCGTCAGTCCTGAGCTGCCAGAGCCGCCCGTCAGTCCTGAGCTGCCAGAGCCGCCCGTCAGTCAGGAGCTGCCAGAGCCGCCCGTCAGTCAGGAGCTGCCAGAGCCGCCCGTCAGTCAGGAGCTGCCAGAGCCGCCCGTCAGTCAGGAGCTGCCAGAGCCGCCCGTCAGTCAGGAGCTGCCAGAGCCGCCCGTCAGTCAGGAGCTGCCAGAGCCGCCCGTCAGTCAGGAGCTGCCAGAGCCGCCCGTCAGTCAGGAGCTGCCAGAGCCGCCCGTCAGTCAGGAGCTGCCAGAGCCGCCCGTCAGTCAGCAGCTGCCAGAGCCGCCCGTCAGTCAGGAGCTACCAGAGCCGCCCGTCACTCCGGCGCTGCCAAAGTCGCCCTTCACTCCGGCGCTGCCAAAGTCGCCCTTCACTCCGGGACTACCGGAGTCTCCCATCTATTTGAGACCCGCGGCAAGGGTCCCCGGTCCGAGGTCGGGGGGGGGGGGGTCGCCGCTCCCAAGGCGCCACTTAAGTGGGCCGGGACTATGGTGGAGTGGGGTCCAAGTCCCGCGCCAGAGCCGCCACCACGGACAGACGCCAACCCAGACCCGCCTCTATAGGTTCAGGTTTTGCGGCCAGAGTCCGCACCTTTGAGGGGGGTACTGTCACGTTCTCACCTTAGTTCCTTTATTATGTATTTGTGTTAGTTTGGTCAGGGCGTGAGTTGGGGTGGGTAGTCTATGTACTTTTTTCCATGTTGTGTTTATGTGTTTGGTCTAGTTTGGTTCTCAATCAGAGGCAGGTGTCGTTCGTTGTCTCTGAATGAGAATCATACTTAGGTAGCCTGTTTTCCCCATTTTAGTTGTGGGTGATTATTTTCCGTATCTGTGTTTTCCACACAGAACTGTTTCGTTTTATGTAGTGATCCGTTTTTATTGAAGATATGACAAACACTTACCACACTGCATATTGGTCTGATCCTTCTTACTCCTCCTCAGACAAAGAGGAGGATGAAAACCTTTACAACTATCACTAGCAGGCCCGCTAGTTTCTCGAAGCTCCGCTACAGCTAGCTTAAAAAAGCCAGTCTGCGGTTTGCAACTGCACATGGGGACAAAGATCATACTTTTTGGAGAAATGTCCTCGTCTGATGAAACAAAAATAGAACTGTTTGGCTATAATGACCATCATTATGTTTGGAGGAAAAAGCAGGAGGCTTGCAAGCAGAACAACACCATCACAACCGCGAAGCACAGGGGTGGCAGCATCATGTTGTGGGGGTGTTTTGCTGCAGGAGGGACTGATGCACTTCACAAAATAGATGGCATCATGGGTAGCCTAGTGGTTAGTACGTTGGACTAGTAACCGGAAGGTTGTGAGTTCAAACCCCCGAGCTGACAAGGTACAAATCTGTCGTTCTGCCCCTGAACAGGCAGTTAACCCACTGTTCCCAGGCCGTCATTGAAAATAAGAATGTGTTCTTAACTGACTTGCCTGGTTAAATAAAGGTAAAATTAAAATTAAATTAAATGAGGCAGGGAAAATTATGTGAATATATTGAAGCAACATCAAAGACACCAGCCAGTTAAACCTTGGTCGCAAGTGGGTCTTCCAAATGGACAATGACCCCAAGCATACTTCCAAAGTTGTGGCAAAATGGCTTAAGGACAACAAAGTCAAGTTATTGGAGTGGCCATCACAAAGCCCTGACGTCAATCCTATAGAACATTTGTGGGCAGAACCGAAAAAGCGTGTGTGAGCAAGGAGGCCTTACAAACCTGACTCAGTTACACCAGCTCTGTCAGGAGGAATGGGCCAAAATTCACCCAACTTATTGTGGGATTCTTGTGGAAGGCTACCTGAAACATTTGACACAAGTTAAACAATTTAAAGACAATGCTACCAAACACTAATTGCATCTATGTAAACTTCTGACCCACTGGGAATGTGATGAAAGAAAGAAATCACTCTACTATTATTCTGACATTTCACATTCTTAAAATGAAGTGGTGATCCTACCTGACCTAACACAGGGAATTTTTACTAGGATTAAATGTCAGGAATTGTGAAAAACTGAGTTTAAATGTATTTGGCTGAGGTGTATGTAAAACTTCCGATTTCAACTGTATACGGTGTGCATCTGTGGTTTCTTTTCTTTCTTACTGGATTTGCGATTGTTGTTTAGCTTGTAGTACTTTCTGCTCTATATTCCACTTTGTCGTTGTCTATAGTTTCATTCAATGCTAGGGGGTTAAGAAATAATGTCAAGCGCAAAGCCTTATTTCTATTTGCCAATCAGCTTAAAACATATTTATGGTTTTTTTCAAGAGTCTCATTCAGTTTCTACCGACGTCAACTTCTGGAGATCTCAGTGGGGAAATGATGTATGGCTCTCTCAGGGTTCTGAACGCTCTGCTGGAGTGATCACTCTAAAGAATAATTTAAATGGAAGTACGGTGACCCTTTTGGTCACTTTCTTTGTCTTATTATCAACTGTAACAATATCATTATTATTATTAGCAACATTTCTGGGTACAATTCCAAACTTGAAAATGATCAGTTACTTGAATCATTGGAAAAGCGCAGTTTATGGAAAGGTTTGATATTATAGATATTTGGAGAGCAAAGATTCCTAATGACAAGTCTTTCACTTGGAGTAATAAGGCATGCTCCAGACAATCACGCATAGATTTTTGGCTGGTGTCTAAATGCTTTGATAAACATCATATTTCTGTTAACATCCTTGCCATTCCCCTTACTGATCATAAAGCTATTTATATAGACACTAAATGTTTTATCTCTGATAATGACCTTGGCAGAGCATCATACTGGAAGCTTAATAGCTCTATATTAAAACATGAGTTGGTCAAGATGGAGATAAACAATTGAATGACACACTTCTGGATCAAAGATATACATGACAATTCAGACAGTAATAACTGGGAGCTTTTTAAATATGAGGTTGGAAAGTACTTAAGAAAATATGGGAATATTCTTGCCAAGAGGAGAGCTGAAAAAGGAAGTGTACTGTAATTACAAAGATGCTCTCTTGTTCAAAAGCCTGTTGAAAGTCTCTCAGAGGAAGACAAATCTGTTCTGTTTGAGCTGCAAAACAAATTGGACGATGTGTATAAACTGAAAGCAGAGCGAGCCTTTGTCAGATCTATGAAGGAAGTGGCTAGAGGAGGTTCAACAAAATGTCTTGTTTTTTCAGGTTAGAAAAATACCACTCTAAAAATAATACAATACAATTCAACAATGAAATATTAATGGTCTCATCACAGATGATCCCAAATGAATATCTAACTTCTAACCAATATCAATTGGAGAGGCTGAGAGGGAACAGTGTGATGACCCTATTGTAGTTGAAGAGATGATTTATTCTAGTGAACCCCTTAAATAATATGTCTCCTGGGACTGATGGTTTTACAAAACTTTTTCTCAACATTTAGCCCCCTTTCTGTTGGAGGTCTTTTATGAAACAAAATACTGTTAAGATAAATTGTGCTCAACATTTCTTAAAGAATCCAACTTCAATTTGGAATTTCATCCCTCATATCTTCTCATATCTTCTCCCGTTTTGGTGGCTTCAATTTTATGTTACTTGGCAACTAAACTCAGCAAAAAAAGAAACGTCCCTTTTTCAGAACCCTATCTTTCAAAGATAATTCGTAAAAATCCAAATAACTTCACAGATCTTCATTGTAAAGGGTTTAAACACTGTTTCCCATGCTTGTTCAATGAACCATAAACAATTAAATGAACATGCACCTGTGGAACGGTCGCTAAGACACTAACAGCTTTCAGACGGTAGGCAATTAAGGTCACAGTTATGAAAACTTAGGACACTAAAGTGGCCGTTCCACTGACTCTTAAAAACACCAAAATAATGATACCCAGGGTCCCTGCTCATCTGTGTGAACGTGCCTTAGGCATGCTGAAAGGAGGCATGAGGACTGCAGATGTGGCCAGGGCAATAAATTGCAATGTCTGTACTGTGAGACGCCTAAGACAGCGCTACAGGGAGACAGGACGGACAGCTGATCGTCCTCGCAGTGGCAGACCACGTGTAAAAACACCTGCACAGGATTGGTACATCTGAACAACACACCTTCGATACAGGTACAGGATGGCAACAACAACTGCCCGAGTTAAACCAGGTACAATCCCTCCATCAGTGCTCAGACTGTCCACAATAGGCTGAGAGAGGCTGGATTGAGGGCTTGTAGGCCTGTTGTAAGGCATGTCCTCACCAGACATCACCGACAACAACGTCTCCTATGGGCACAAACCCACCGTCGCTGGACCAGACAATACTGGCAAAAAGTGCTTTTCACTGACAAATGCGGTTTTGTCTCACCAGGGGTGATGGTCGGATTCACATTTATCGTCGAAGGAATGAGCATTACACCGAGGCCTGTACTCTGGAGCGGGATTGATTTGGAGGTGGAGGGTCCATCATGGTCTAGGACAGTGTGTCACAGCATCATCGGACTGAGCTCGTTGTCAAAACTGTGCGTTACAGGGAAGACATCCTTCTCCCTCATGTGGTACCCTTCCTGCAGGCTCATCCTGACATGACCCTCCAGCATGACAATGCAACCAACCAAACTGTTCATTCTGTGCGTAATTTCCTGCAAGACAAGAATGTCAGTGTTCTGCCGTGGCCAGCGAAGAGCCCGGATCTCAATCCCATTGAGCACGTCTGGGACCTGTTGGATCGGAGGACTCGTGAGGACTTGGGTCATTCCCCCCAGAAATGTCCGGGAGCTTGCAGGTGCCTTGGTGGAAGATTTGTCAATATCTCATCTCACAGCAAGAACTAGCAAATCTGGTGCAGTCCATGAGAAGGAGATGCACTGCAGTACTTAATGCAACTGGTGGCTACACCAGATACTGACTGTTACTTTTGATTGTGACCCCTCATCCCTTGTTCAGGAACACATTATTCCATTTCTGTTAGTCACGTCTGTGGAACTTGTTCAGTTTATGTCTCTGTTGTTGAATCTTTTTATGTTCATACAAATATTTACACATGTTCAGTTTGCTGAAAATAAACGTAGTTGACAGTGAGAGGTTTCTTTTTTAGCATTGATCAAATTCTAAATGATCTGCTTTTCATAGACAAGTAGTCTTAGCGTGGTCGTTCATATATTGAGAGAAAAAAATCCCTGCATAGGTATTTCATTTGGAACAATAAGGATCTTTTGTATAGAAACAAGCCTTTATTTTTCAAGAACTGGTTCAGTAATCATATCCTGCTGGTGAGTCAACTTTTTAATGCAGAAGGATTGTTACTTAATTATGAGGAATTTTTATCTCGTTACAATATCTCTGTTACACCTAGAGAGTTCGCCCTCGTCTTTGATGCCATTCCATCTGGAACTCTCATGTTGTTTAGAGGTGTGGCCAGACCTCACCTTCTTGACCTACCCTAACTTAATCCAGTTGACTCACCAATAGGAAAAATGTGTTTCTCCTTGCTCCCTCAGAACAACAGATCTAGACCGTGCTTTATTTCAAAGGGATATTGTATCCATTCCTTATGTCACAACTTACTGGAATACATTTGTCAATAATATATGTTGGAAAAAAGTCTGGTTATTACCACACAAATACCTGCTTGTTAACAAGGTCAAAGGGGTCTCTTTCAGAATGATCCATAAGTATTACCCTGTGAATCATTACCTAAAGAAACTTTTAAAAAAGACATTCACATAACTATACTTTTTGTGTTGAGCATCCAGAAAAAAAGGATAAAAATCACAGTTTTATAATCGTTAATATTCTTGGTGGACTTTTGTTTGTAATGGGAGAATGTGCTGCTCGGTTTCCTTAACTATAATAAGGATAAAGAAAAACTATTTTACATAAATGTAAATTCACTAATAAAAAAACCACTCTCCGTGTTTTCTATAAGGAAGTCGAGCAGTACATCAATACCATTCTACTAATAAGAAAGCTGTTAAAACAATGTGTTTTCTAAGGTCTTTGTATAATCTGTCATTTGTTGTACCCCCTAGCATATGTTATCAGTGTCTGTTTGTATGTATACTGATTTTTCTGCAATATATACAGATTTTTAATCAGGATGAGCTAGCTACTAGTTTTTTAAACTTCTTATGGATGGGGGCAGTATTGAGTAGCTTGGATGAATAAGGTGCCCAGAGTAAACTGCCTGCTACTCAGTCCCAGAAGCTAAAATATGCATATTATTAGTATATTTGGATAGAAACCCCTCTGAAGTTTCTAAAACTGTTTGAAAAATGTATGTGAGTATAACAGAACTCATATGGCAGGCAAAGACCTGGAAAAATCCAACCAGGAAGTGGGAAATCTGAAGTTTGTAGTTTTTCAACTCATTCCCTATTGAAGATACAGTGGGATATTGGTCATATTGCACTTCCTAAGGCTTCCACTAGATGTCAACAGTGTTTAGAACCTTGTTGGAGGCTTCTACTGTGAATGAGGGGGGAATGAGAAGGGAATGAGTCAGAGGTCTCGCAGAGTGCCATGAGCTGACCATGCGCGGTCACGTGAAAGTTAGCTTGTGTTCCGTTGCATTTCTATAGACAAAGGAATTCTCCGGTTGGAACATTATTGAAGATTTATGTTAAAAACATCCTAAAGATTGATTCAATACTTCATTTGACATGTTTCTACGGACTGTAATGGAACTTTTTTACTTTTCGTCTGCTCGTGCATCATGAATTTGGATTCCTGGGTTCAACGCGCTAGTCAAAGGAGGTATTTGGACATAAATTATGACCTTTATAGAACAAATCAAACATTTATTGTGGAACTGGGATTCCTGGGAGTGCATTCTGATGAAGATCTTCAAAGGTAAGTGAATATTAATAATGCTATTTTTCACTTCTTTTGACTACACAACATGGTGGATATCTGTTTGGCTTGTTTTGGTCTCTGAGCGCTGAACTCAGATTATTGCATGGTGTGCTTTTTCAGTAAAGCTTTTTTTTTTTTATCTGACACAGCGGTTACATGAAAGAAGTTTATCTAAAGTTCCATGTGTAACACTTGTATTTTCATCAGAATTTATGATGAGGATTTCTGTAAATTGATGTGGCTCTCTGCAAAATCACTGGATGTTTTTGGAACTACTGAACATAATGCTCCAATGTATACTGATATTTTTATAATATAAATATGAACTTTATAGAACAAAACATACATGTATTGTGTAACATGAAGTCCTATGAGTGTCATCTGATGAAGATCAAAGGTTAGTGATTAATTTATCTCTATTTCTGTTTTTTGTGACTCCTCTCTTTGGCTGGAAAAATGGCTGTGTTTTTCTGTGTCGTGGCTCTGACCTAACATAATCCTTTGTGGTGCTTTCGCTGTAAAGCCTATTTGAAATCGGACACTGTGGTGGGATTAACAAGAAGTGTATATTTAAAATAGTGTAAAATACTTGTATGTTTGAGGAATTTTATTATGAGATTTCTGTTGTTTGAATTTGGTGCCCTGCACTTTTACTGGCTGTTGTCATATCAATCCCGTTAGTGGGATCTCAGCCATAAGAACATATTAAAGCAATGGAAGATTAATTGTTACAAAGAATGACTGTATGGGCTACATTTATGAGAATAATACATGTATTTACTTACCTTATCAATCTTGAAGACAATACAGTAATTTATCCCCCCAAAAAGACAATACAGAGCCACGTCTGTAGCCATGAGGTGCTTTGAAATGCTGGTCATGGCTCATATCAACACCATTATCCCAGAAACCCTAGACCCACTCCAATTTGCATACCGCCCCAACAGATGCACAAATTATGCAATCTCCATTGCACTCCACACTGCCCTTTCCCACCTGGACAAAAGGAACACCTATGTGAGAATTCTATTCATTGACAACAGCTCAGCGTTCAACACCATAGTGCCCTCAAAGCTCATCAATAAGCTAAGGACCCTGGGACAAAACACCTCCCTCTGCAACTGGATCCTGGAACTTCCTGACGGGCCATTCCTAGGTGGTAAGGGTAGGTAACAACACATCCACCACGCTGATCCTCAACACAGGGGCCCCTCAGGGTTGCGTGCTCCGTCCCCTCCTGAACTCCCTGTTCACTCATGACTGCATGGCCAGGCATGACTCCAACACCATCATTAAGTTTGCCGATGACACAACATTGGTAGGCCTGATCACCGACAATGACAAGACAGCCTATATGGAGGAGGTCAGAGACCTGGTCCTGTGGTGCCAGGACAACAACCTCAGCGTAATCAAGACAAAGGAGATGATAGTGGAGTACAGGAAAAGCAGGACCGAGCACACCACATTCTCATCGACGGGGCAGTAGTGGAGTAGGTTGAGAGCGTCAAGTTCCTTGGTGTTCACATCACCAACAAACTGACATGGTCCAAGCACACCAAGACAGTTGTGAAAAGGGCTTGAAAAAACCTATTCCCCCTCAGGAGACTGAGAAGAGTTGTGATCCTCAAAAGGTTCTACAGCTGCAACATTGAGAGCATCCTGACTGGTTGCATCACTGCCTGGTATGGCAACTGCTCGGCCTCAGACTGCAAGGCACTACAGAGGGTAGTGCGTTCGGCCCAGTACATCACTGGGGCCAAGCTTCCTGCCATAGACTGTTCTCTCTGATACCGCACGACAAGCAGTACCGGAGCGCCAAGTCTAGGTCCAAGAAGCTTCTAAACAGCTTCTACCCCCAAGCCATAAGACTTCTGAACATCTAATCAAATGGCTACCCAGACTATTTGCATTGCCCCCCCCCTCTTTTACACTGCTGCATTGCCCCCCTCTTTTACACTGCTGCAAGTCTTTTATTATCTATGCATAGTCACTTTAATAACTCTACCTTCATGTACATATTACCTCAATTACCTTGACTAACCGGTGCCTCCGAACATTGACTCTGTACCAGTACCCCCTGTATATAGTCTTGCTATTGATATTTTACTGCTGCTCTTTATCTACCTGTTAGTTTTATTTCTTATTCTTATTAATATTTTTTAAACTGCATTGTTGGTTAGGGTCTTGTAAGTAAGCATTTCACTATAAGGTGTTGTATTAGGCACATGTGACTAATAAAACTTCATTTGATTTGATATCTGAAGTGAAATAGAATGGTTAACACAGCTATAAGCCTGTTTCCACCAGGCTAGGTTATGAAGGTGAAACTGTTTTGACCTTTAACCCGGTCAAATGTCACCAACCTGATTAAATTTTTACCCCTGTTCCATTTACAGGAATGCTCACAGCGAGGGCATGTCTGCGTGAAGCTGAGCCTCCCCTTGCTGGTCTTCTCTATGTTGCATGTTCGGCCTGCTAGCTGGACATCTCTCGAACCACTGCAGCAGGCAATCCTCATAAAGAAAGCACTTCCTCATCTTATGAGGTATTATTAACTGGGAAGGCATGTGACAAGGTGATACAATAGACAGCGGTAAATTGCATTCTGTTATAAAGAAAGGACAAAGCTTTTTGTTAATGCACTTCACAACCAAAATGACTCTCCTATTTGGACCTGCTTGGCTGGGTAATTAATCTACTAGTTGATCAAAATTGGTATTTTTTAATACAAGTTCACATAACACACATTACCATTGTTGATGAAGCCATCTGTGTCATCGGGGCAGTAACTCGGGTCAAGCTAATGCTAGCTAGTCACTAGTTACGACAGCAACAATTTCTACAATTGATCTTCTTAAAATGTGATTTTAAACCCTAACCCTAACCACACTGCAAACTTTATGCCCAAATCCAACCTTAAATTAAGACCAAAAAGCAAATGTATGTTTTCATTCATTTTTACGATATAGCCAATTTGGACTTTTTGGCTGTGGTAACTAGTGGAAACTAATTCCATGCTTTACAGATGTAGACTGACTGTACTGCCAGATTGGGTAAGGGGGAGCAGGCACTCCGTGTTAAACAAAGGGGGACAAGAGATTTGAATTGTTTTGCTCTCAAGAAAAGGGCTCCATTGAAAGGAGTGATTACTGGGGTAGTGGTAAATGTGAAAGTTGACCGACTGAAGGGGAAAGGTAAACGGGGATACCTAGTCAGTTGTACAACTGAATGCATTCAACTGAAATGTGTCTTCTGCACTTAACGCAACCCCTCTGAATCAGAGAGGTGCGGAGTGCTGCCTTAATCGACATCATCGCCGCCCGGGGAACAGTGGGTCCAGGTGTTTGTGATGCTTGTCATTTGGTGTGACTCAGACAGGGTGGCATGAGTGGTGGAACAGAAGAGTTGTCTGTTCTTTTGAGTTTGATATTGAGTCTTTGCCTGACAAAGTGATGTTAGGATATATGTTATCTTGTACTAACTTCTGTGCTGAATACATTAAGTTGTTACAGGTGTCAAGCTTAGGGCATGTGGCAGCAGTGTGTAGGAGGGAGGTTCCTAGATTTGAAAAGTGTGCAGAAGGGCATGAGACAAAATAATGTTTGGCACTGGGGAAAGTAGTGGTATGTGTGAATTGTAGGAGTGCCTATGGGGCTGACATGCTGACCACACCGGTCACATGTTATTCAATCATTGCACCCAGACTGCTTTGCACGCGCAAACGAGCGTCTGCGTTGCCAGGCGCTAAAATAGACGTTGATTCTATTTGTGACGCAGAACACGCTAAAGGTCCTGCCTCTTCCATCTCCTCATTGGTTTTTAGGAACATATATATACCCACGTGGGTGATTGAAAGATGAACTGAGGTCGGTTGTGGTAATACACCTTATTATGAAATTTAGTTTCCAAATCACCATATAAAGTCCAAAGAAGAAGAAAGCCTGGAAGGAGGAGACTAGAAACAATTCGGGTGACCGTTTTGTGCGGATTAATTGACTTAGTAGAGGACCTTGTGCAAAATAACAACTCAATGTTTATATCCCAGGACAAATTTGCTAGCAACTGCAAGCTAACTAAATTGCATAAATGTTTAATGCTTTTCGACCTGCCCCAAATTAATATAATTGGTTCAGAGTTTGTTTTGATATTTCATCCTGCGTGTCGTGATCTCGTTTGGTGTGGGGGCGGGGACAAAATCTATTTGCGCATGATGGCGCACGCATCTGGTTTGGGCATGGTGTGAGGATTAGAAATGTCCGGTGCGAGAGATGCAGATTGAGGTTTCCAGGGATTGAATAGTGTAAAAATTGTCATATGCTGAGGTAGTGAAGAAAGTAGAGGAATATAGGTCAAGGGGGAGGGATCCTGAGAGGAGTGGTGTGAGAAGTGGATCTGTACCAGTACAGAGGGATAGGCCATCAAGTGATATATGCTTCAGAAAGACTGTATTTTTAGCGTGTATAGCAATGGTTATCAACTGTACTGCAATAAATTGCAAGAAAGTTGAGGTTGTGGTGGCAGCTGCAGAGAGGTATTTGGGTGTACGAGACTTGATGTCAGAAGAGTTAGAGTGTGTGGTGTGGCAGTGTCCCATCCTTTCAGGTTGTTGGCCTGAGGTAGGACTAGATCAATTTAAACAGCAGAGTAGGGTGGTGGGTTTTTAGTGAGTGTAGGGTTAGATGGTAGGGTATTTGTTTATTTTTATTTATTTGCAAGCAAAGTATATGGGTGTCTAGTAGGTGGCGGTAATGCAACATTTATTGGATGCCAACTGCCATTAAACCTCATCCAAGAAGAAGCTCCAGATTGAATTAGATTCAGGCAGGTTGATGCAGTTATGGTTTGTTGCATTAGCTATTACCATAGCTGCATCCATTATTTAGTTTTCCCCTAGACAATAAAGAATACACTTGTATGAGCAACGAACTAACCTTCAAATCTGACTTGTAAGCTAACGTTAGCGCCTGCCTCACTACCATTATCAAATAATAACGTTACATAACCAGCAGTATAGACAATACACTTGGATCAGCTATACGACCAAAATTGTAATGAGGTAGTTATCTAACTAGCTAGCTAGCTATGCTAACATTAGCTAAAAACGTTATCTAGCCTGCCATATTAGCTAATGTTAGCTAGCCTGCCTTGTCTTATCAAAAGTTAGGCACCTAGCTACACAAGCAGCAATAACGTTATCTAACGTTGTTAGATAAGTTAAACGTTCCCAAGTTCTCTAATGTCCCCCCACTGGCTTCCAGTTGAAGCTCACATCAACTAGGACAGCAGAAGTCCCTGCCCAGCTTCAGAAAACACTTGAAACCATACCTCTTCAAAGAGTATTTTAAATAATCCCCCTCCTCAAATTGATTTGCGCATGGAGCTTGCAAAGGGGGGCATGATTTGTTGACATAATTGTAATTCAAACCCAACCTTAATTTACTCGTTGTGACTCACTGAGGTTCCAAACACCTGAGACTGACTGTGTCAAATTATCCTATTTACACTTTGTAGTCAATTTTGGCACTATAATAAATGTTTCTGACTCATTTTGATGACACATAGGCTGTTTTCAAAGGGATTAGTTACATTTTAGGGGCAGTCGCTAGGCTGTTTTCATAGGGATTAGTTACTTTTTAGGGGCAGTCGCTCTTTAAGAGCTTTGAGACCAGAAGCAGTTCATACTAGTGATGCAGCCTGGTCTCATAGAGTAGACAAAACATAGTAAACGCAAATCTAAGACCCTCAAATGAGTACAACATGTTATGTTTGGTATGGTTGCATACGACAGAAGGTTAGTTAAGGCAAAAATGAAAGTATGGTGGTTGGTCAGGGTGGATGGGTAAGCGTATAACACGAAGATCTAGTAACCCAAAGGTTGCATGTTTGAAGCTCATCATAGACAACTTTAGCATTTTGCCCAATTAGCAACTTTGCAACTTCTTACTACTTTTTACCGACTTTGCAGCTACTTAGCATTAGCTAACCCTTCCCCTAACCTAACTCCTAACGCTAACCATAAACCTTAGCCTAGCTACGGTTAGCCACCTAGTTAATGTTAGCTAAAACAAATTGGAATTCGTAATATATATATGTTTTTTCGATTTCGTAACATATTGTACAAATTGTAATTTGTAACATATCATACGAAATGGATGATGGAGATTGACAAATGAATACATACCATACGAAACATTAGATATTTTACAAATTGGCATGTCCCGGATTTACGTTTACTATGTTACATCTACACCTGAGTCCAGGTTGCAGCATGGGAATTCCAAGGCAAGCGGTCCAAACACTTAAAAGACACACCCACATCCACTTACCCTCGCCTTATGCCCTTGGGGAAATACAGTGGCCATCTTGGAGGGTGGTCCAAATGATTAGCCAAGCAAGGGAAGTTTGCAACGTAAGCCCCTCAGCCCTCGTTTTTAGTCGGCTCTGCAATTGTACAATTATGTTCACTCTGGGGCCTAGAACTCCCCATAATTCAATTCGCGACAATTGTACATCTGCAAAGAAAAGTCAGTGAAAACTTTAAAAAACAACATCAAGGGAGAAGTCAACATACAAGTGTAAATAAAAATGAATGCAAATAAGTTCGAAAGTGTGCTACTAATGCAAATGATGGCACAAACTCCTATCATGAAATGTAAATATGTTTTTGTTCTCTCTCGCCCTGCAAGTACATACTCGTCAGACGTCATGATATGTCATCAGAAGTATCTACTTAATTTGAGGGCTGAGGGGATAGGGTGTGTCTTTTAAGTGTTTGGACCGTAACCCATGTCTTTTTTCGATGAACCGGAAATGTTGGCTCCATTCACCTAAAAGAGCCGTTCAGATGGCTCCCAAACAGCTCTTCGTTCAGTAGTGCTGAAACATGTATGAAAAACCATGAAAAATAGCAGATGTCTAAACTGTGAGTTCAAATACATTTTTAACTGACGAAATTAGCTCGCTGGTGTTGTTTTTCTACACAATGCAAAAATAAAGTGTGGACCATAATGAGGCTCTCTCGTCACTTGGACCTTTTGTTCCTGCAATGAGGATTTACCATCTTGCGACAATGTTTTTATAACGTATCTACAGATAATCGTTCAAATGAACGGCTCTTTCACACATGCGATTTGGTTCCCGACGTTCACCAAAAAGATAATGTCAAAACGAGTCGTTAATTCGCGAACGACCAATCACTAGCTCACTCTAGAAAGCAGAGGACACATTAGAAAGGATCGCACTGGGAGGATGCGAGGAGCTACCGCTGACACACATACGAACCGCCAGCGAGAAGACCACTGACCCAACCCGCAGCATTATCAATAATAACGTTACATAACCAGCGGTATAGACAATACACTTGTTTGAGCTATACGACCTAAATTGTAATGAGGTAGTTAGCTAGCTAGCTATGCTAACATTACCTAAAACGTTACCTAGCTTGCCTTGCCTAATCAGTTAGGTACCTAGCTACATAAGCAGCAATAACGTTATCTGACGTCGTTAGATAAGTTAAACGTTCCCAAGTTCTCTAATGTCACCCCACTACTCTGCACATTCCACTGGCTTCCAGTTGAAGCTCGCATCAACTAGGAACAGCAGAAGTCCTTGCCCATCTTCAAAAGACACTTGAAACCATACCTCCTCAAAGAGCATTTCAAATAATCCCCCTCCTCAATTTGATTTGCGCATGGCTCTTGCCAAAAGGGGGCATGATTTGTTGACATATTTGTAATTAAAACGCAACCTTAATTTACTCGTTGTGACTCACTGAGGTTCCAAACTCCTTTTCAGATGAGACTGACTTCATGTCAAATTATCCTATTTAAACTTTGTAGTCAATTTGGGCACTTAGTTACTTTTTAGGGGCAGTTTCTCTTTAAGAGTTTTGAGACCTGGAGCGGCTCATACTAGGGATGCAGCCTGGTCTCATAGAGTAGACGAAACATAGTAAAAGCAAATCCAAGACCCTCAAATTAGTACAGTATGTTATGGTTACATTAGACAGAAGGTTAGTTAGGGCAAAAATGAAACTACGGTGGTTGGTCAGGGTGGATGGTTAAGCGTATAACGCGAACATCTAGTAACCCAAAGGTTGCATGTTTGAAGCTCATCATGGACAACTTTAGCATTTTGCCGAATTAGCAACTTTGCAACTTCTTACTACTTTTGACCTACTTTGCAACTACAGTACTTAGCATTAGCTAACCCTTCCCCTAACCTAACTCCTAACCTTAACCCTAGCCTAGCTACGGTTAGCTACCTAGCGAACGTTAGCGTTCGCTACCTAGTTAATGTTAGACACAACAAATTGGAATTCGTAACATATATACCTTTTTCTGATTTCTTAACATATTGTACAAATGACAATTCTTCACATATCATACAAATTGTAATTTGTAACATATCATGTGAAATGGATGATGGAGATTGACCAATTAATACATACCATACAAAACATGAGATATTTTACTAATTTGCAAGTCCTGGATTTACGTTTACTATGTTACATCTATACCTGAGTCCAGGTTGCAGCATGGGAATTCCAAGGCAGTGGTCCAAACACTTAAAAGACACACCCACATCTACTTACCCTCGCCTTATGCCCTTGGGGAAATCCAGTGGCCATCTTGGAGGGCGGTCCAAATGATTAGCCAAGCAAGGGAAGTTTGCAATTTAAGCCCCTCGGCCCTCGTTTTTAGTCGGCTCTGCAATTGTACAATTATGTTCACTCCGGGGCCTGAAACTCCCCATAATTCAATTCGCGATGATTGTACATCCTCTAAGAAAGGTCAGTGAAAACTTAAAAACAACATCAAGGGAGAAGTCAACATACAAGTGTAAATAAAAATGACTGCAAATAAGTTAGGAAGTGTGCTACTAATGCACATGATGGCACAAAGACTTCTCATAAAATGTAAATATGTTTTTGTTTGGTTATCTTTTGGAAATTGTAAATAAAAAATGTTCCTTCTTCAGAAGTTCCAGCTAGGCAGGCTAACGTTAGTTAGCTCATTAATTTGCTAGCGATCATACAGTAGACGTAAATGAATAATTATATATTTAATGTAAGTAGATGTAACAGTATAACTTTAAACCGTCCCCTCGCCCATACCAGTCACCCACGAAGCATCGTTACCCATCGCTCCACAAAAGCCGCGGCTCTTGCAGAGCAAGGGGAACCACTACGTCAAGGTCTCAGAGCAAGTGACGTCACCGATTGAAACGCTGTTTAGCGTGCACCACCGCTAACTAGCTAGCCGTTTCACATCCGTTACATAGACATGCACTCATAATTGACTGTAGCGCATATAAAGCACCCACAAGCTACTGGTGTCTGAAAACACAATCAAATCAAATCAAAGTTTATTTGTGAAATGCTTACTTACAGGTTCTAACCAATAGTGCAAAAAAGGTATTAGGTGAATAGGTAAGTAAAGAAATAAAACAACAGTAAAAAGACAGGCTATATACAGTTAGGAGGCTATAAAAGTAGCGCGGCTACATACAGACACCGGTTAGTCAGGCTGATTTAGGTAGTATGTACATGAATGTATAGTTAAAGTGACTATACATATATGATAAACAGAGTAGCAGCTGGGTAAAAAGAGGGGTTGGGTTGGGGGGCAATCATCGCGGGATGAAGGAGTGACGAAATTCCGGCCAACAGTGGTCCATTTAAAATTAATTCCTTCCTCCCTCGCCCCTTAAGTGTATACTCGTCAGACGTCATGAAACGTCACCAGAAGTGTCCACTTAATTTGAGGGCAGAGGGGATAGAGTGTGTCTTTTGGACTGCATCCCATGTCTTTTTTCGATGAACCGGAAATGTTGGCTCCATTCACCTAAAAGAGCCGTTCAGATGGCTCCCAAACAGCTCTTCGTTCAGTAGTGCTGAAACATGTATGAAAAACCATGAAAAATAGCAGATGTCTAAACTGTGAGTTCAAATACATGTTTAACTGACGAAATTAGCTCGCTGGTGTTGTTTTTCTACACAATGCAAAAATAAAGTGTGGACCATAATGAGGCTCTCTCGTCACTTGGACCTTTTGCTCCTGCAATGAGGAATTACCATCTTCCGACAATGTTTTTTATAACGTATCTACAGATAATCGTTCAAAAAGCAGTAGCCTATAGCCTAGCTGTAGGCCTATGCAAATCAGGGAGCCAAATGAACGGCTCTTTCACACATGCGATTTGGTTCCCGACATTCACCAAAAAGATCCGTTCAAAACGAGTCGTTAATTCGCGAACGACCAATCACTAGATCACACTAGAAAGCAGAGGACACATTAGAAAGGCTCTACTGGGAGGATGCGAGGAGCTACCAGCCACTGTTACCGCTGACACACACATACGAACCGCCAGCGAGAGGACCACTGACCCAGCCCGTAGGGCGCAGCCTCTATGCTGGGCAATAGAGTGGCCGTGGGTGGTGTGTGTGTGGATTTCTAAATGATTTCTTATACGCTATTTCTCTAACACCATGGTGCTGGGCAAGGTGAAGACTTTAGCCGTCTGCTTCGACTATCTCAACGACAACAATGTTCCCGTTTACTCCGGTGGTGATTCGGTATCCGGGAGGGTGATCATCGAAGTCGCAGGCGAGGTTCGCGTCAAAACGCTGAACATAACCGCCAGAGGAGTAGCCAAGGTGCGGTGGACAGAGTCCCGCAACGCTGGGGCCAACACTGCCTACACTCAGAATTACACCGAGGAGGTGGAATACTTAAACCATAGCGACACGTTAATAGGAGAGGAGAGAGGTAAGGGACAACCACATCATAATTACCACTCATTCTCACAGAGATGTGTTGGCAACATTTTGAGAGTAGGCTATATGGATAGTGTTGGCCTAGTTCAGGTTGTTCTGAAATAAATGGATAACCTAGAAATATAACACGGTTATACATCACCGGATTCCTGCCATGTTAGGGAGCTCTGCAGTGCCATTGCTGTGGTTATAGGCTACGCCATGTGTAAATTACGAGTGATGGTGGTTTAATTTCACATAAACTGCACAACACACACATCACACATTGATTGGATCAAATGACAAATGTCATGATGTGTGCCCCGTTGATGAGTTCTTTCAGTCAGGTGGGATAGTGGTCCTGATGCGACCAGATAGTCCTGGTGTAACGCATAGGTTTTCCTCGTCCAATTTAGTCGGTTTAATAACGCATGATGGGACATAAATATTAAATATATTTATGTTTTATAGTGACACATTACAATTTATGTAGATTCTACAGTAGTTGTGTTTTTTATTCAGATTTAACAGTCATAACAAGTTGTTAACGCCTTCTTTGCGTTTTTATGTGGCGAGGGAAGAAACCGTAGAATTTAGTCCGAATGTGACCTTGATTGGGCCAATCTAACCGAAAGCGGTGAAGTTTGAATATTTTCGACGTTTTATGACTGTTTAAGTTGTACAGTTTTATCAGGAACATTCTTTCGCTGATAACATCCTGAAGTTTACTCCCTTTGTTAGAAGCGGTTCAAACCTGTTCACAAACTGGCTGAGGGACTCACGGGGGGAGACAGACCTCTGTCGCCTCTGATTGGTCTGAACTCCCACGTGTATATTGGATGACGTCGTTGCGTCTGAGGAAATGACCATTCGAAAGCATGCAAATTTGTCATTAATTTGCTGTTATTACATTTCCATAGTGTACTGTAAAACGAATATATATATATATATATATATTGCCTAAAAATACACAGGCCTTTCCTCATAAAGTAATTGATATGTTACAACAATTACAGTAGTACTGAGGTTGAGGCTGAGGTTCAGTTTCAGTCTATAACAACAGTCCCAGTGATATTTGCATAATAGCTGTTCTAGTGGGACATGTAAACTGATACAGCTAGGATTAATTCAGCATCTTTACTGGGCATAACAACACCAAGAGATTTGAAGGAAAAACTATCCCATGGTTATTAGTATACACCCGTAATAAAAATACACTCTTGACATAAGACAGCAAGACAAACATATATGGCAGAGTAAGTTCCTATCTCATAATTAGGACAGTAAATGCACCTCTGTGTGGGCGAATCAGGCTGTCGTTGCCAGGGTGATGTCTGAGAGCTGAAGCAATATTTTCTCCAGAGCAATTGTATCCACTACAATATACCATCGCCAAGACCTCCAGCAGAAGATTGGCTGCCTTCTCGGCAGCTCACCGAACCTACCGGTACCCTAAATTCAGAATAGCCTTTACGAAAACAACGTTAATCGGTAGGGTTCCTTACAGATGTAGGATCTTCGTTTGATCACCGTCTTGAAGGAGGACCTTCCTGCAATGCAGGACAGTTTTTACTTTTGATGTATTTGAGGTTTCAAAGGGCATCTGAAGTTTGTAATTTCCACTTTGAAATTTCAGACTTGATTTTCCCTTGTGAACCAAATGTATCAACCCCTACCAAAAAATGTCTATTCATTATAATCCACATAATCATTTGCATTTCCTGTTGCTGCCGGGTTGTTTTCAGATGTAGCAACCTGGCTCAAAATAAGATCCTAAATCTGTATGTAGCTGGCTGGTAAATGATGTCATGTATGTGCTGATTATCTGTTTACCTCAGAGGTGTGCAACAGATTTGAACTGGAAAGCTACATGGTGTGTAGGCTTGTGTTCCAGGCCCACACTAACTCACCCTATTGGACTAATTGTGGTCTAAATAGTACATCTGTGCAATGCAGGACATTTTACATTTGTAGCGTATTTGAAGTGAAAAGGCTTCTGAAGTTTGTCATTTCCACGTTGACATTTCAGACTTTATTTTCCCTTGTACTGATCCCGGGAAAGAAATGTAAATAAATAACGATCCATATAATAATTCACATTTCCTGTTGCTGCAGGATTACTTTCCTGCTGTAGCAATCTGGCTCAAATTAAGAGCCTACATCTGTAGACCCAGGTGTGTTAGTGCTGGGCTGTAGCTCTCCTGGACCAAAGCTGCCTGCCGGCTACACTGCTCACTCGGTGTTGAAGTACAGTGCATTCGGAAATTATTCAGACCCCTTCACTTTTTTCCACATTTTGTTACGTTACAGCCATATTCTAAAATTCATTGAATAAATGTTTTTCCTCGTCAATCTACCCCATAATGACAAAGCAAAAACGTGTTTTTGGACATTTTTGCAAGTGTTTATTCGTTTTCCTAGTTTTTGTGGCACTGTAATATCCCTCATTGATGCTGTGTGTTGATTGATTGCCTCTTGATGAATTTGTCAAATAAAACATGCTGTTGGTTTTTTAATAAAGATGCGTGAATGTACCTGCTCTCGAGTCCCTCTTTATTTACCTCAGATACTACAGTCCATCTCTGTTGGCTCTCTGTTTTGTCTGTGAGAATAACATGGCTGCTTCTACCGCTGCATGGCATGAGGGTTTTTTGGTGAAATCTCTCCCCCTCTGTCTCTCCCTCCCTTTCTCTTTCCCTCCTCCCTGTATATTGCTCCCTGTCTCTGTTCCCTGTTTCTTTCTGTCTCTCCATCCTCCCGTATTGCAGAACACATGGTCTTTCATAAAGGGCCCTAGTCGAGGGGCGGGACCAGGTTAGCTCTGTTCCAATGGGATGCCGAGTAGTAATGTGTCTGTTGGAGTAGCCGGCTGAAAATCCACTGCTCATTCTGGTTCATACCGGTATGCGCCTGCTCTCCTCACTCTGCCGGTGTGACTTGACAACCACACACACAATGTTCTCTACACACACACACACACACACACACACACATAATGTTCTCTGCTGACAAGATAACATGCGGGAGTGTCGAGGTGGCAGGAAACAGATCTATACACACATCAACATAAACATTTATCGATGACATGTAGATTGAGGAAGTGAAAGGGGATTCGTGCTTCCTCTGCCTGGGTGTGTCTTCTCCGCTCTGTACTGTCTGAAATGTTCATGGATTAAATTAAATGACATTTTGTATTTCACGCATCGATGACATGACTGGGTAATATTGAAATGTAATACAATGACTGGGTTGTATGTGCTATAAAGTACTTTTCTACGTGTCAAAGTATTTTTTTTTAATGTGTCGTACATCATTTATTACTGGATTTATTATCTTGGTGTTGCCTTGGACTGAGGCACTTGAAAGCACTAGGCAACTTGAAATCGCAACATGATACAATGAAATGATGGGTGCGTGTCTATGCGTGTGTACACTGGGTGTGTGTGTGCGTCAGGTATGGTATTTGGAATCTTGTTCTCCTGTGTTTCAGATGAAGACAGTCCAGAGGAGGCCCTGACTGTTCTCAACACAGGATTACACGAGTTCGCGTTCAGCTTCCTGCTACCACAGATGTACGTAACAGATGGACACACACAAACCTATAACAGCCATAACATAAATCCAGAACCCAAATATGGAATCATATCTAAAGATAGACCTGTAAGAAGTCTAATCCTATGAACCAATTTCCTCTCTCCCCTCGTCCCCCTCTCTCAGGCCCCTGGCCACGTCATTTGAAGGGAAGCATGGCAGTGTGAGGTACTGGGTGAGAGCAGAGCTCTACAGACCATGGCTGCTGCCTGTCAGAGTCAAGAAAGAGTTCACTGTCTTTGAACACATTGATATCAACACACCACTGCTACTGGTGAGGAATACACACAATTCAAATGGGGACACACAATTCAGTCCCATTCAAAATCCTATTTTCCCTAACCCCTAACCCGTAAAATTCTCCTAACCCAAAAAACCTAACCCTAGCTCCTAACCCTAAACCTAGCTCCTAAACGTAACCCTAGCTCCTAAACGTAACCCTAGCTCATAACCTTAAACCTAAACCTAGCTCCTGACCCTAAAACAAACCCTAAACCTAATTCTACCCTTAACCCTAAACCACCTAGAAATAGCATTTGACCTTGTGGGAACAAACAAAATGTTCCCACGTGTACACACACACACACACACACACACACACACACACACACACACACACACACACACACACACACACACACACACACACACACACACACACACACACACACACACACAAGCTGTCACACAGGGCAATTTGTGACTGCCATTTCTGTGTGTATAGGCCCCTCAAGCTGGCACTAAGGACAAGACCCTGTGTTGCTGGTTCTGTGCCTCAGGACCCATCTCACTCAGCGCCAAGATAGAGAGGAAAGGATACACACCAGGTGAGAAACACCTGATTGGCTAATGATGATTTCCGCTCAATCTAACCACACACTGCTCAGAATGTTTCACAACACAACATGCTCAAACCCCAGAGGGAACGTACAGCACTGCAGATATAAATACTGCGCTGAGAGGTATTCTCAGGACACCACACACAGTCCCCATACTCACACCCCCCATCTCAGCCTTTTTCTCCTCTCCTCCTCTCTTAGGTGAGTCCCTCCAGATCTTTGCGGAGGTGGAGAACTGTTCGTCCAGGGTGGTGGTGCCCAAGGCAGCGCTGTGCCAGACCCAGACCTACTTCGCTAAGGGCAAGGCTCGACAGCTCCAGCAGCAGGTGGCGGCCCTGCGTGGGGACACCCTGTCCCAGGGGAAGAGCCAGAGCTGGGACGGAAAACTGCTCCACATACCCCCGGTCTCCCCATCCATCCTGGACTGTCCACTCATTAGAGTGGAGTACTCACTGATGGTGAGGAATGATAATAAACATAGTATAGTTGATATGGTAATACATGTGTTAATATGGGAGAATATGAAATAAATAAATACCTCCTAAAATCTAACCGGTTTAGCAGGTACTTTCCAGTTATGTATAGTATTGTAAAAGTTAGTGCATCAAAATGTGGGCTGTAAATAAGATAATATCCATCTCTCTCAGGTGTATGTGGACATCCCTGGGGGGTTGAACCTGTCTCTGTCATTGCCGTTGGTGATAGGGACCATCCCCCTCCACGCATTCACCAGTCGAACCAGCAGCATCAGCAGCTACTGTTGTACCGTCAGCTGGCCGGAGAGACCTGAGGGTACGACATATACCTGTGTGTGTGTGGAGTGTGTGTACTGTGTGTGTGTTCTCCCATGTTAATTGCATGTCGTGTGTGTTTTCACAGCTCCCCCCAGCTACAGTGACCTGGCGGTGACAGAGGAGCAGAGGCGAGGCTGTCTGGAGCGCTGTGAAGGGTCAGAGGTCAACCAAGAGGGCCAGGGAACGCTGCAAGCTTACATCACAGAGTTCAGATTCCAGCCCCCACCTCTCTACTCCGAGGTACACTCACCCACACGCAGATGCACACACACACCACGCATGCACGTACATACATACACAGTATTGTAGGTCAAACTGGCCTAATCTCTCTCGGTGTTCCTCAGGTTGACCCTAACCCAGAGCCGAGCTCTGGAGGTCAGGAGACCCGACCCCTGACCCTCTCGCTGAGGACAACACTGACCTGCTCAGAGCAAACAGGCAACTACACATACAGATGAATCCAACATGGCCACCATTATAGCCCCCTACTGGAGCCAGTCACCTACAGATGGATCCAACATGGCCACTGCTACAGACGCCTGAAGTGGGACCAACATGGCCGTCTCATCCTTAGTTTCCTCAGGATGGGGTCCATTGATGTTAACAGACACAGGGATGTCAGCTGCGAGAGACACTGTGTGGAGAGGCCAGGAGACGCCTCAGTCTGACCAACATGGCGGTTTTCTGCTGGTCAGGATGAACAGATAGTGCCTAGAGCCAGCTTCTGATACATATGACCATTACATGGCACATCTAAGACTAGAAAGGAGAAGAGAGGAAGAAGAAAAGGGAGAGAATCCACTGTTGGACTGTTGGAAACAGTGGTCAGGAATCTCCTCCAGCCTCAGAGTGAATTTTGCACATGCCTTTCTCGTTGTTTGTCTACTTAACTTCCACAGCTTTTCTTCCTCAACGCTCATATATGCTGCAACGTGGCCGTCATTTTCTTACCACCGTTACCACGTAACCCGAAACCGAACAGACTCTTTTAGAACAAACTAGGAAACAAATGAAAATAGATGTTTGTTTTTTTAGAGATGTGTTCATGTGTCTTGGGTCTCTTGACTGGGGTGAAATGCATGGTGAAATGACCAGTGTGTGACAGACGCAGGTGAAGCGCTCACTCCCACTCTGTCTTTCTGGTGTCTTTCCTCACTACACAGATACAGTGCCCTACAAATCACCTGTTTGATTGTAGTATATGGACATATGACACGGAGAGAAGCTCTGTGTCACGTAAGATGGAGAGCAACAGACGGATGTAAAAAAAAAAGGTCAATTGTGGTTTTGAAAACAAAATGAGTCCAACCGAGATTGTAATTCAAAGATTAGCTCTACTTCCAAACTGATACACAGTGCAAAATATTTTTGTATTTGTTGTTTTTCTATGTTTGTGTACGGAAATGACTGCAATCACGATCTTCCTTTGTATGAAATAAAGAAGCCCTTTTGTAGAGACCGTTTCAGTTGTGTATGCCTTAGTTCCGTGGAGGGTTGTTGGGCCCCACTATCACTGTGTCTACACTACATTACGGTTTGGAGAGAGAGCTGTCTGTCCGATCTGCCTCTCATGGGCTCTTGTCTCCCGCCCTCTCTTCCCCTCTATCCGCTCTCTTTCTCCTCCCGCTCTGTCTCCCTCTTTCCATTCCAATGTCTGAGAGACAGACGGGACAAGGGAGCATTGTCTCCTCCAACACGCTCTTTCGCTCTCTTTCTCACGCACACATACATGTACACACACACACACAGCTCTACAGGCAGACAATCCGAAACAGACATGCGTCATGGGTCCCAGGAATGTTCACATTTGTAAGCACTCAAATCAGCCTAGTAAGTATCTTACCGTACACAAAGAGAACAGATGTTGGCTAAGGCTAATTTTAACGACTAACCTAGTTCCATTCTGGGGTCTAGACAGATTCTGTAGTTTAATCTCTGACACTACATCTAATCTGATCTCTATCCATCCATGTTAGCTCTTTACCTCTCTAGCCCCATTTTCTAACATGCATCCTTTGGCTTTGTCCTGATTTTATCCACATTCTGTTTGTGCCCACATTTTCAGACAGGTGTAAACGATTAAAAGACTTTGTCTGGAAATGTTAAGTGTAGACAGATCTGGACAGTGAAACCATTTAAATCATGATCCCACCTTCTAAAATCATTGACAAGTGGCACCATTGAGTTATGGCATCAATATGTATCTTAAAATAAATAAATACATATTATTTAAAAAAAAATAGCTGTCAAAAAGTTAGCATAAAGGGGAGGGACCGGAAATCTGCTCACAAAACAGACACAATGGATGGATGCGAGACACATTTTATTACCATGTGTAGACATATTTTGGAAAATGTGGGCACAATCAGAATGTGGACAAGATTTCAAGAATTCACAACAACAAAAAATATATATAGTTTTTAATAAGGGTACTAAGCTAACATATGGAATTGTTTTAAAATGGTAATACCACAGATTATTTAGCTGTTTCATTTGGAATTTAAGGAGCCCTTTGTGTTTCCCACATTTTATTTTATGATCAAATATCGAATTTGGCCTTTACTACTGTAGCCCATAGAAACACATTGAATAAACACATTCATAAATGGCAAAAAAGACAGTCAAAAAATGTGTCACAGGGGACCTCCTGAGTGGCGCAGCGGTTTAAGGCACTGCAGTGCTTAAGCTGTCACTACAGATCCAAGTTCGATCCCGGGCTATGACGCAGGCGGCCATGACCCTGGAGACCCATGAGGCAATGCACATTTGGCCCAGCGTCGTCTGGGTTAGGGGAGGGTTTGGCTGGCTGGGATGTCCTTGTCCCATCACGCTCTAGTGACTCCTGTGGCGGGCCGGGCGCATGTACGCTGACACAGTCGCCAGTTCAGTGTTTCCTCTGACACATTGGTGGGGCTGGCTTCCTGGTTAAGTGAGCAGTGTGTCAAGAAGCAGTGCCACTTGGCAAGGTTGTATTTCGGAGGACGCATGACCTTTGCCTCTCCTGAGTCCGTACGGTTGCAGCGATGGGACTAACCACCAATTGGGGAGAAAGGGGGGTAAAACATTTAGTTTTTTTTATCATAAGGAATAAGGTTCTGAGGTGTCTGTCCTATATCCAGGAGATATAAGAAAGCTCAGAAAATATTAAGAAAAATTTGGGACACATATTTAACACCTTATTTTTGTTTGCACAAAACTACTATTCGTTTCTATGGGTTTCCTTCAGATGAGTTTGTAGCTCAAACGGTTCGGACGCTACAGACAGAGGTGGGCACATCAGCGTTACCGTCTTCAGAGGAGTCCGACACACACCGTTGTAGCTCGGCCACCTTCCACCGCAGATGCGGAAGGCCAACATAGGCCTTAAATTATAGACTGATATCTCTAGCTGAAATTGACAGATTTTGATGGGGATTTTTTATTATATAGTATATCTTTTATTTTATTTTAAAATATTTTTTTAACCTTTATTTATACAGGTTTTTCTCATTGAGATAACATCTATTTTCCAAGAGAGACTTGGTCCAATAGCAGCAGGGGGAACAACATTTCAGACAAAACAAATTACATACACTAACACAACATTAAACAAAACTATAGACACACATACAGTACAACAAAAACATTTGACGTTAAAACACGAACGTTTTGACTAAAAACAACTGGCCATATTAGATCAGGACAGTGTCATACTTAATTATACCAACAGAAAATAAAGTTAGCGTCGGAATATGGAGAATGAACAGAGAGAATTTTCAAAATATAAAATAAAAAATGTTGACATAAAGAGCAGAGAAAAGCCGTCCCAATATAATCTGGGACACTTTTAAGGCATCCATTAGGGGAATGATAATCTCCTACTCTTTAAATTTTTTTATCTGAGTTAGAAATTAAAATTAAAGAAAAATTAATCACTATTTTAGAAAAAGCTCATAAGGGATTGGCTAGCCGGGATGTCCTTTACAAGGTAAGTAAGAAAAGAAAATGTCTGAATTTAAGCAGGAATATGATCTTTTACTTTGGAAGAGCGACAACAACTACAGGTTAAACTCAAATAAAGCATCATATTTAATGGCAAATAAACTAGGTAAACATCTTGCAGCCCTCACAAAACTAATACATGTCAAATCAGTTATAATTTTTAAAGATACAAATGCATCAATTAGAAACATATATGAGATTAATGACATTTTAAAAGCTTATATGAAAATCTATATACATCGCAAATAAACAACAGTTGCGACAATAAAATAACCACAAAGCTCATAAGCAATAGAATGGCAAATGTCGTCCCAGACTTGATACATATCAATCAAACAGGGTTTATTAAAAATAGACATTTATAAACAAATAGAAGAACATATTTCAGTTTAATACAATACACAATATATATTAATATAGATTTATCAATAATGGCTGTTGATGCCAAAATGGCTTTTGACTGTATTGAATTTCTATTCAACACTTTGGAAGCCTTCAACTTTCCAGCTGAAATAATACATTTCATAAAAATATAATATAAGTGTCCTAAAGCAAAAATATACACAAATAATACATTATCTGATGAAATTGCTTTTGAAAGGGGTACAAGACAAGGATGTCCTCTTTCCCCCTCCTGTTTGCACGGGCAAATTAACCGCTTGCAGAAAGAATTAAACAGGACCCAAAACTAACTAGTATCAGTATTAGTAAACATGAATATAAACTAAACTTATTTTCAGATGATCTTCTGATATACCTGACCAATAATTGAAAACTCATTGCCCTCCTTGCTAAAAAATCATTTCAAAATACTTAATCTCAGGGTATAAAATGAATGTGGAAAACAATGAAATAATGGCAATAGGAAAAAGACAAATATTAACTCATGATTTACAGCAATCCTTTAAGTGTACCACAAAAAATATCAAATTCTTAGGATGCTTAATAAGTGACAAGAAACAACAAATATATAATGATAACTTTATCCCATTTCTTAACAGTATAAAAGCAGATCTAATTAAATGGAACAATATTCCCATACGTCTTACAGGTAGAATAACAGTCTTCAGAATGGCATGGCTCCCAAAGGTGTTATATTTATTCTCGGTAAATACCAAACTTTAACAGAGGGTGGTTTTAACCTCCCAGACTCACCAATCAGGGCTTTTACTTGCGAATTATACTTGTGACATGTACTTTTACTTGTGACGTTTAAAATAACAGATAAAATCAAATATAGTTAAATGCACTAATGAGGAATAATGCTTACATCTTGAAGATCTGCATCCCCAGAAACTTTTTATGTGTATATTCTTTAAGGGTAAAGTTAAGAACATTAACAACTTCATAGTTAAGAACACTATAACAGTATGGAAGAAAATGAAATGTATTCTACAAGAACAAATATCATTCCCCAAAAACACAACCTAATGGAACAATCCTTGGATAGCTTTTCAGAATTCATCTATAAATTGTTCCACATGGAAAACTAAAGGCATAGAAACCATAAATTACTTGGTAATAGGAATAAAAAAAGCAATTTTGGACTAACCAATGTAGATATTTTCAAATAGATCCAACTTAAATGTTTCATATCCATTTTTTTGTTTTGTTTTTGGGACATCAGAGCAATCTTGAGGGAACTCTATTTCAGTCAAAAAAAGGATGTTCATATAATAGGTAAGATATACAAAACCTTGTAGAGAGCCTATCCAACTGACAACCTCTTAGAAAAAAATATTAACTACTGCGACCAAGACTGTTGGAACAAGTCCAAAAAGTCCAAAAGTTATGGCCGTAGTTAGAAAGTTGGCTGTCAGAAGAATTACAATGTAAATTTACTTCTATTGCAAATTTCAATACATGGCATATGAGGGTGCAGTGATTATGAGGGTGCAGTGATTATGAGGGTGCAGTGATTATGAGGGTGCAGTGATTATCAGGGTGCAGTGATTATGAGCGTGCAGTGATTATCAGGGTGCAGTGATTATCAGGGTGCAGTGATTATGAGCGTGCAGTGATTACGTTTCTCGTCATTGATCTTGAAAAAACGCTAACTGAAAACTGGAAATCAACCAATCCTCCATCGTTAACACAATGGAAAGGTAAAATGCTTTGTTATCTAAATGTTGAAAGTGCGTAGGCAACAGAGAGAAATAAAATGGTGCATTTTGAGGCCATGTGACGAAGAGTGATACGGGCGGGTAGTGCGAGCAGGTGGGTCTGGGCAGGGGAGATGTTGTGGATGTTTGTGTGCGTCTGTATGTTGTAGTTTGTATGTGGATGTTTTGTATTGTTAATCAAATATATTCATAAATAAAGCATTTTAAAGAATGTGGACAAGATCAGGACAACAGATGAGTGTTAGTGCCAAGTATAAACAAGGCTTCTGTCAAGTCATTTATTTTTTTCCATCTATTCATCCCTCTCCTTCCCTACCCATCTTTCTGATTCTCAGGGTTAGGTCATACTCTGTATACTATGGCAATACTGGAATGGGCACTGCAGGATAGAGTGACAAAGATCTTTAAAAAGTGTGCTGGTGAACCATTCCCAATCACACACACACACATAGAGAAAGACCCTAGCCATAGAGTTCCTAAACCAAAAGGTGTGCACAAACACACCCAACCACACACACACACATAGAGAAAGACCCTAGCCATAGAGTTCCTAAACCAAAAGGTGTGCACAAACACACCCAACCACACACACACACACACACATAGAGAAAGACCCTAGCCATAGAGTTCCTAAACCAAAAGGTGTGCACAAACACACACACACATAGAGAAAGACCCTAGCCATAGAGTTCCTAAACCAAAAGGTGTGCACAAACACACCCAACCACACACACACACACATAGAGAAAGACCCTAGCCATAGAGTTCCTAAACCAAAAGGCGCAACATTGCGGGGACGCTTGCTAAGCAGACCAATCAAACCAGGCTGGGATTTGGGGTGAGAGAAGTTAATGAGAAAAGTTAAACATCCTTAGATGTTAATTTTCTCGAAATCTAAAGGCACAACTTAGATTCGAGTCAATGTCTTAAGTAGTTGAACTTGTTATTACTCCAAGCTCGTGAGATTGACAATCTGACACACTTTCATTTTAGTCAAAAACAACTTTATATCGAAGGACTGCCTTTGATTTGATGGCCTGCACATTCGCAGTTCGGCTCGAGACAACCATCAGACCAATTGATGTTTTTCTACAGATGAGCTTAGCAGCTAGCCAACGTTGCCATGACATCGCCTACAAGTGTGATCGCAGATTTCTATTGGAGAAGCAGTTTTATCTTGACACTCTACTGTCTTTGCCCAAGAGTACATATCTGAGAAAGGCTTTAGTTAAATAAAAAAAGCCACTTCACATTTTCAGTTTCACATGTGAAATCTCAGCTTATTTACATATGAAACCATATTTTCACATGTATTACATTTTAACACCAACTTTTCACGTGAGAGGAAAAACATGTTCTCACCTCACATGTGAGGATATGTAGTTTTACACGTGAAAAACATGTTCTCACCTCACATGTGAGGATATGTAGTTTTACACGTGAAAAACATGTTCTCACCTCACATGTGAGGATATGTAGTTTTACACGTGAAAAACATGTTCTCACCTCACATGTGAGGATATGTAGTTTTACACGTGAAAAACATGTTCTCACCTCACATGTGAGGATATGTAGTTTTACACGTGAAAAACATGTTCTCACCTCACATGTGAGGATATGTAGTTTTACACGTGAAAAACATGTTCTCACCTCACATGTGAGGATATGTAGTTTTACACGTGAAAAACATGTTCTCACCTCACATGTGAGGATATGTAGTTTTACACGTGAAAAACATGTTCTCACCTCACATGTGAGGATATGTAGTTTTACACGTGAAAAACATGTTCTCACCTCACATGTGAGGATATGTAGTTTTACACGTGAAAAACATGTTCTCACCTCACATGTGAGGATATGTAGTTTTACACGTGAAAAACATGTTCTCACCTCACATGTGAGGATATGTAGTTTTACACGTGAAAAACATGTTCTCACCTCACATGTGAGGATATGTAGTTTTACACGTGAAAAACATGTTCTCACCTCACATGTGAGGATATGTAGTTTTACACGTGAAAAACATGTTCTCACCTCACATGTGAGGATATGTAGTTTTACACGTGAAAAACATGTTCTCACCTCACATGTGAGGATGTGTAGTTTTACACGTGAAAAACATGTTCTCACCTCACATGTGAGGATATGTAGTTTTACACGTGAAAAACATGTTCTCACCTCACATGTGAGGATATGTCGTTTTACACGTGAAAAACATGTTCTCACCTCACATGTGAGGATGTGTAGTTTTACACGTGAAAAACATGTTCTCACCTCACATGTGAGGATATGTAGTTTTACACGTGAAAAACTTTTTAATGTGAAAATCTCAAGTTCAACTTGTGGAATTGAAAATCTATTATGTGGAAATAACATTTTCAGTTTCACATGCAAGAAAACTCCACATGTGAAAATCTCACTTTCACACATTACACATGTGAAAATATGTGAAAATATATCACGTGGAAATTAAATTTGCGTTTTCACGTAAGAAACATTCACGTGAACATTTTACTTTCATATGTGGAATTGAAGGTTCAAATGTGGTGGTGAGATGGTGTTATTCTCTTCACATGTGATCGTTGGAACAGAGGAGTTAGCGCTCCGTTTGTTTTTATTGGTCCTTTTTAACATGTTAAAATTAGCGCTGTCAGACGTAATTTAATTAACTCAAGTAGGGCTTTGGAGGTCACAATTCTTTTTCAGCCGGTGATTGTCAAGCAAATAACTGTCGGTCTCACGGTACTTGACCGTTAAGTAACATAAACACATTCATCATCTCCCTGGCTTCCACACACAGCCTACAAGCTACTGATGCAGACCTTTGGAACATCTCTAATAAGTCTATGTAATATAGCCTACACCATCACAATAAATCCATTATTTACTTTAGACAGGTCTAAACATGATATGAAGAAAATGTAGTCTATTTCAGAAGAACAGAATAGCATAGTTGTGCTTATGTTAGGTCCCGATCTGGCTGTGCCAAGTGGCTGTGGGCTACACAGTTCATTTAGCAGAAAAGATTTGATTAGATTTCCATGGTGTTATTTTATAGTATGACGAATACAATTGAACAAAGCTGAATTAAATAGAAAGAAAGTATATTTTTTCCAAACGATTTCAGGGAGTGTGCACATGCCGCTATGCTGTGTTGAGCGGTTAACAAAGAAATAGGTATCTATATGCTTAATTTTGTCACGTTCTGACCATCGTTCGTATGTGTTTTCCTTGTTTTCGTGTTGGTCAGGACGTGAGCTGGGTGGGCATTCTATGTTGTGTGTCTGGTTTGTCTATTTCTATGTTTGGCCTGAATCACCCACCACAACAGGACCAAGCAGCGTGTCAACAGGCAGGAGCAGCAGGAGAAGCAACAGCGGCAGCAGGAGATTTGTAATAAGGAATTCTGGACATGGGAGGAAATCCTCGACGGGAGAGGACCCTGGGCTAAACCAGGGGAGTGTAGCCGCCCCAAGGTGCAGCAGGAGAGGAGGCAACAGGAGCAGCCCAAAGAGGAGTACAGTATGGACTATACTTCTTGGGAGGAGATAGACAGGTGGGCGGTCGACCCAGGGAGAGTGCCGGAGCCCGCCTGGGATTCGATGGAGCAGTGCGCGGAAGGTTATCGGAGAATGAGGTTGGCGAAGCAAGCACGGCGGCGCGGAAGGAAGCCCGAGAGTCAGCCCCAAAAAATTATTGGGGGGGGGGGGGGGGGTGGGGCTCAGGGAGAGTGTGGCAGAGTCAGGAGTCAGACCTGAGCCAACTCTCCCTGTTTATCGTGAGGAGCCAAGGAGGAGACCAGAACCAGAGCCGGTGTTGGAGGTGAGCGAAGCAGAGACTGTGAAGGAGTAAATGGGGAAATTGGAGGAGAGAGAAATGAGGGAGTTGCTGTGTTGGTGCGTTAAGCATGGAATTCGCCCGACGGAACGTGTCGGGGATTTGATGGCACCTGGGTCAGCGATTCATACTCGTCCTGAGGTGCGTGTTAGTCGGCTGATGAAGATGGTGCCAGCCTCACGCACCAGGCCTCCTGTGCACCTCCCTAACCTTGCACGTCCTGTGCCAGCTCCACACACCAGCCCTCCGGTGGCAGCTTCCCGCACCAGGCTTCCTGTGCGTGTCCTCGGCCCAGTACCACCAGTGCCAGCACCACGCATCAGGTCTACAGTGCGCCTCGCCTCTCCAGCGCTGCCGGAGCCTTTCTCCTCTCCTGCGCTGTCGGAGTCTCCCGCCTGTTCAGCGCTGTCAGTCTACATGGAGCAGCCAGAGCCGCCAGTCAGCGTGGAGCAGCCAGAGCCGCCAGTCTGCCAGTCAGCCAGACTCTTCCAGATCTGCCAGTCAGCCAGACTCTTCCAGATCTGCCAGTCAACCAGACTCTTCCAGATCTGCCAGTCAACCAGACTCTTCCCGATCCGCCAGTCAGCCAGACTCTTCCAGATCTGCCAGTCAGCCAGACTCTTCCAGATCTGCCAGTCAGCCAGACTCTTCCCGATCCGCCAGTCAGCCAGACTCTTCCCGATCTGCCAGTCAGCCAGATTCTTCCAGATCCGCCAGTCAGCCAGACTCTTCCAGATCTGCCAGTCAACCAGACTCTTCCAGATCTGCCAGTCAACCAGACTCTTCCAGATCTGCCAGTCAACTAGACTCTTCCAGATCCGCCAGTCTGCCCAGCGCCGCCAGTGCCGCCAGTCTGCCCAGCGCCGCCAGTCTGCCCAGCGGCGTCAGTGCCGCCAGTCTGCCCAGCGCCATCAGTGCCGCCAGTCTGCCCAGCGCCGCCAGTCTGCCCAGTGCCGCCAGTCTGCCCAGTGCCGCCAGTCTGCCCAGCGCCGCCAGTCTGCCCAGTGCCGTCAGTGCCGCCAGTCTGCCCAGCGCCGTCAGTGCCGCCAGTCTGCCCAGCGCCGCCAGTCTGCTCAGCGCCGTCAGTGCCGCCAGTCTGCCCAGCGCCGTCAGTGCCGCCAGTCTGCCCAGCGCCGTCAGTGCCGCCAGTCTGCCCAACGCCGTCAGTGCCGCCAGTCTGCCCAGCGCCGTCAGTGCCGCCAGTCTTCCCAGCGCCGTCAGTGCCGCCAGTCTGCCCAGCGCCGCCAGTGCCGTCAGTCTGCCCAGCGCCGCCAGTGCCGTCAGTCTGCCCAGCGCCGCCAGTCTGTCCAGTGCCGCCAGTCTGCCAGGATCAGTTAGATCCACCAGTCAGCCAGGATCCGCCAGGATCCACCAGTCCGCCAGTCAGCCAGGATCCGCCAGTCTGCCGGGATCCGCCAGTCTGCCAGGATCCGCCAGTCAGCCAGGGTCTGCCAGAGCCGTCAGTCTGCCAGGATCCGCCAGTCTGCCAGGATTCGCCATACAGCCAGGATCTGCCAGTCAGCCAGGATCTGCCGGAACCACCAGCCAGACAGGATCTGCTAGATCCATCAACCTGCCGGAGCTTCCTCTCAGTCCTGAGCTTCCTCTTGAGCTTCCCCTCAGTCCCGAGCTGCCCCTCAGTCCCGAGCTGCCCCTCAGTCCCGAGCTGCCCCTCAGTCCCGAGCTGCCCCTCAGTCCTGAGCTACCTCAGTCCGGAGCTGCCCCTCAGTCCAGTGGGGCCCGTTGTTAGGTTTCCTAGGCCAAGGTTAGCGGCGAGGGTCGCCACTCAAGGGACGCTAAGGAGGTGGACTAAGACAATTATGGAGTGGGGTCCACGTCCAGCGCCAGAGCCGCCACCGCGGACAGATGCCCACCCAGACCCTCCCCTATAGGTTTAGGTTGTGCGTTCTGGGGTACTGTCACGTTCTGACCATCGTTCGTATGTGTTTTCTTTGTTTTAGTGTTGGTCAAGACGTGAGCTGGGTGGGCATTCTATGTTGTGTGTCTGGTTTGTCTATTTCTATGTTTGGCCTGATATGGTTCTCAATCAGAGGCAGGTGTTAGTCATTGTCTCTGATTGGGAACCATATTTAGGTAGCCTGTTTTGTGTTGGGTTTTGTGGGTGATTGTTCCGGTCTTTGTGTTTGCACCAGATAGGGCTGTTTCGGTTTTTCACATTTCATTATTTTGTAGTTTCTTCATGTATAGTTTTTCCCTTCATTAAAATATCATGAATCATCATCACGCTGCATTTTGGTCCGATCCTTGTTCCACCTCTTCATCAAAGGAGGAGATAGAGAATCGTTACAAATTTAGAGTTATTAATGTAACTTTAGTTGTTCTACAAACATTGGGCTATATGTTTTGATTTGTAATATATTGTAAGGCTACATCATGCGACTCTAATGATGGTTTGAAAAAAGTAACTTTAAAAGCAGCATCCCCTTAGTGTGGCCATAATGCCCCCTAAAAAAATCTATGCCTTTTGCGGCCACTATTGTGCCCTTGGCTCGGAGTGCTGCGTTGTGTCCTTCTCCATGAGTTGTGCCCTTCTCCCCGAGTGCTGTGCTCCGAAGCACCTCTCACTCACATGGCTCTCCCTCAGGTGATTGGATCTTTCTCACAGGCTACAAGTGACAGGCTACAAGTGAAGACAGACTGCCCGCATCCTTATCCAATTCCAAGGTGCATATTGAAGATATTGGAAGAATTGTCCACATTTACTTTTCGTCAGCCAACAAGATGAGTAGGCCTAACAAACAGCAATAACAGTAGCCTATGTCAATCTACTATCCCCCATAGTACAAAAGTTAACCTATTATATTTTGTGCGAGAAATAAATATTCCAAACATAGGTCTTGGAAGGTTGTGGGATGCGATAGATCTCAAATTAATACAACCACTAGCATAAAAAAAACATTTTTACTCAATGTGGCTGCTACAACAGATGAGAACATTTAGCTTAAAATGTTTATAAACTATTAGGCTATTTCTTGACATTGTAAGCACAGCAATGTGTACACGGGCAGTAGGCTATAGGGCAAACACCATTATCAAAAGTCACCGCAAATGCGATTCTGCATGTAATGCTTTTATTATAAAGGTGCATTTGTATGGTGAAAATGGTCTTGCCATAACTTGAAACTCACACGCTGCTTATGTATGCCAGTTAGGCTCTACAGTCGTGGCCAAAAGTTTTGAGAATGACACAAATATTTATTTCCACAAAGTTTGCTGCTTCAGTGTCTTTAGATATTTTTGTCAGATGTTACTATGGAATACTGAAGTATAATTACAAGCATTTCATAACTGTCAAAGGCTTTTATTGACAATTACATGAAGTTGATGCAAAGAGTCAATATTTGCAGTGTTGACCATTCTTTTTCAAGACCTCTGCAATCCGCCATGGCATGCTGTCAATTAGCTTCTGGGCCACATCCTGACTGATGGCAGCCCATTCTTGCATAATCAATGCTTGGAGTTTGTCAGAATTTGTGGGTTTTTGTTTGTCCACCCGCCTCTTGAGGATTGACCACAAGTTCTCATTGGGATTAAGGTCTGGGGATTTTCCTGGCAATGGACCCAAAATATTGATGTTTTGTTCCCTGAGCCACTTAGCTATCACTTTTGCCTTATGGCAAGGTGCTCCATCATGCTGGCAAAGGCATTGTTCGTCACCAAACTGTTCCTGGATAGTTGGGAGAAGTTGCTCTCGGGGGATGTGTTGGTACCATTCTTTATTCATGGCTGAGTTCTTAGTCAAAAGTGTGAGTGAGCCCACCCCCTTGGCTGAGAAGCAACCACACACATGAATGGTCTCAAGATGCTTTACTGTTGGCATGACACAGGACTGATGGTAGCGCTCACCTTGTCTTCTCCGGACAAGCTTTTTCCCGGATGCCCCAAACAAGCGGAAAGGGGATTCATCAGGGAAAATGACTTTACCCCAGTCCTCAGCAGTCCAATCCCTGTACCTTCTGCAGAATATCAGTCTGTCCCTGATGTTTTTGCTGGAGAGAAGTGGCTTCTTTGCTGCCCTTCTTGACACCAGGTCATCCTCCAAAAGTCTTCGCCTCACTGTGCGTGCAGATGCACTCACACCTGCCTGCTGCCATTCCTGAGCAAGCTCTGTACTGGTGGCGCCCCGATCCCGCAGCTGAATCAACTTTAGGAGACAGTCCTGGCACTTGCTGGACTTTCTTGGGCGCTCTGAAGCCTTCTTCACAACAATTGAGCTGTTCTCCTTGAAGTTCTTGATGATCCGATAAATTATTGATTTAGGTGCAATCTTACTGGCAGCAATATCCTTGCCTGTGAAGCCCTTTTTGTGCAAAGCAATGATGACGGCATGTGTATCCTTGCAGGTAACCATGGTTGACAGAGGAAGAACAATGATTCCAAGCACCACTCTCCTTTTGAAGCTTCCAGTCTGTTATTTGAACTCAATCAGCATGATAGAGTGATCTCCAGCCTTGTCCTTGTCAACACTCAAACCTGTGTTAACTAGAGAATCGCTGACATGATGTCAGCTGGTCCTTTTGTGGCAGGGCTGAAATGCAATGGAAATGTTTTTGGGGGGATTCAGTTCATTTGCATGGCAAAGAGGGACTTAGAAATGAATTGCAATTCATCTGATCAATCTTCATAACATTCTGGAGAATATGCAAATTGCCATCATAACAAACAGAGGCAGCAGACTGTGAAAATGTATATTTGTTTCATTCTCAAAACCTTTGACCATGACTGTACACCTCTTGTAAAGCCAATTAATGTGCTTCATTTTAAAAAGTTATTTAGCCACTTTATTTGTGATACAAACCTTATAGGTTTTCAAAACATATAGGCCTTTGGGCTAGGCTACAGTACATGAGATGTGCGACTATGATTTGAAAAAGTAAAAAAAAGAGGCATTGTTTCTTGCCTTACGTTGGGCATCATTCACAAGTCACAATAGAGTGCTGAGTACCAGGCAGTTAGCAAGTTTCGTAGGTTACTAATGACCATCAGCAGCATCAAAGCTTGGAGAAGCCTAGTTAGCGTGACTAAACAGGCACGTGGAATTTGACTGAATTCATGACTCGTGACCGCCGGTGTGGTGGTAAGATGATCACCGCAACAGCCCTAAACTCAACCTAACTTTTTGTAATTTTAGTGCAGGTTTTTTTCTTCTCGCTTTGTCTGAAAGCACTGAAAACATCAAAAATACCTAATCCATACAGATAAAAACAACAATGTCAAAAACTTCACAACTTCACAGGTTAAATAAAGTGTGTTTATAAATTGACCTTATTTTGCTAACCGTCACTTTACTTATTTTACTTAAAATTCTGCAATAAACTCCATTGTTTGACAGCCCTATTTGAAATTAAAACGTGAAAATGCAGTTTTCTAACTCACGTGTCTGTTTTTCCCACGTTAGTTTTTCCGGTGATTTGTTCACTTGTGTTGGAAAACCATGTGTCTGACTCGTGAACATGTAATTTGTTCACTTGTGTTGGAAAACCATGTGTCTGACTCGTGAACATGTCTCATGTAATTTGTTCAATTGAGAAAAATGTATTTGAATCTTCACAAGTGTCAGAATACATACATATTTGCCACTTGATCTTTTCTCATGTAATTCTTTTGTGTGTTTTTTTGTAAGGGATGTGAAGTCTAGTCCCATTCTTTGCTAGAACTTCATTATCTTAGTCACCACCCTGACCCAGATACCCAGAGAGAGAGAGAGAGAGAGAGAGATACCCAGAGAGAGAGATACCCAGAGAGAAAGAGAGAGATACCCAGAGAGAGACAGAGAGAGAGAGATAGATACCCAGAGAGAGACAGAGAGAGATACCCAGAGAAAGAGAGAGAGAGAGAGAGAGAGAGAGAGAGAGGAAGAGAGATACCCAGAGAGAGAGATATACCCAGAGAGAGAGAGAGAGGAAGAGAGATACCAAGAGAGAGAGAGTATTTTTCCTTCTCATCAGTGTAGTAGTTGTGGTCATATTGAGAAATAGTATGTCAGGAAGTCAGATAAAGGCAGTGTTTCCCCCCTGAGGTCTGTTCTCATGTCACAAACACACACACACACACACACACACACACAAACACACACACACACACACACACACACACACACACACACACACACACACAGTTGTGTCATAGCATCTTCAGTGGTGTAGTGAAGGGTAAACACAGTTTAGATACTGTCATGTACACACCCTTGGGGAGGAAACAAGGACAAGAAAAGGTCCAAACCGGCACGAGGCTGTGTGTGTACCAAGGTTATCATAGTTTTGTGTTTTGTATTAGTTTTTATTTTATTTATTTTAATTTTATTTATTCTATTTGTTTTAACATTTTTGTTTGAAATTCAGTTTAAGTTCATTTTTAGATTAACTTTACGAGTTTATTGAGTTTAAGTTTTATATAAACATTTCTATTTCGTTTTTATATAATTTAGTTTCACTTTTGGTTTTAGTGACAGAAAGTAGCTTATGTGTGGTAGCCAGACAGAGAGTATTTTTTTGGGTCATCCGTGTAGTAGTTAGCCTAGTGGTTAGAGCAATGGCTGAAAGGTTGCAAGATCGAATCCCAGAGCTGGCGAGGTAAAAATCTGTTGTTCTGCCCCTGAAAAAGGCAGCTGACCCACTCTTCCTAGGCTGTCGTTGAAAATAAGAACTTGTTCTTAACTGACTTGTCTAGTTTAAAAAAAAGGTGTTGTGTGATTGTCACTTCTTGCCACTGTGCACGAACCCAAAAGGTGATCGGTTTAACCTAATGTATCAGGCGTAAAAGAAACACATGAAACTAGATCCCCCAGCCTCGATACTGGTCTTGATGAGAATAAAAAAAACTGTCGAGAGATGTTCTCTTTTCTACACTGTTCAACCATTCCAGTAGAAATGGAGGAGTTAAGATGGAGTGTCAGTGTCACGACCTCGGTCGAAGTTGGTCCCTCTCCTTCTTCGGGTGGCGTTCGACGTCACCGGCTTTCTAGACACCACCGATCCATGTTTCATTTAGTTTTGTCTTGATCATACACACCTGGTTTCCATTCCATTAATTATGTTCCTTATTTAACCCTCTGACTTCCCTCTCTGTTTTGTGCGTTATTGTTTGTCATGTGGGTTCTAGTTGTTAGTGCTCTGGATTATTGTGTTTGTTCCTTGTTGGAACCTTACTTATTTTTGAGTACATTTTGGACTATTACTCATATCTGTGTCCTGCGCCTGACTCTGCATTTTTCCATTCACCAACGTCCTCACAGAATAACGCACCACAAATGGAGTCAGCAGGTACAGCCAGTCCTCCTCTCCCAATGGAGGAGCGTGTTCAGCTGCACACGATCATGTTACAGAGTCTTGGTACAGCCATGCTGCAAACCATGGACCGATGGGAGAGAAGTGGTTTTCCGGTTCACCCATCAGCACCTTCCCAGCTCCCACAACAGCCGACCCAGATGTCCACACCTCCTTCATCAGGATTCAGTGGGATTCGACTCTCGCTCCCGGGAGATTATGATGGAACGGCTGCCGGGTGCCAGGGGTTCCTACTCCAGCTGGAGGTCTACCTGGCAGCTGTTCAACCGGCCTCCTCAGGACGCGAGAGAGCAAGCACCCTCATATCTTGTTTGACTGGAAAAGCACTGGTTTGGGCCAACGCCATCTGGGAAAGAGGGACACCACCCTTAACCTGGACCAGCTGGTGGACCTATCCATCCGGCTGGATAACCTGTTGGCCTCCCGCGGACGTCCGGATCGGGGTCCGTCAGTTCCATCCCCCAGCACCTCTGATCCTACCCCGATGGAGCTGGGAGGTGCTGCTATGAGGGGGACCGGAGGGGGGACCGTTCCCTGCACCAACTGTGGCCGCAGAGGACACACTGCTGGTCGGTGCTGGGGAGGTTTCCCAGGTAATTGAGGTGGCAGGCGGAGCACTGGTGGATCATCTCAGATGAGTAGGCAGACACCTCACCCAGAGCTCCCTGTTGCACACATGTGGTTGTATATAGCATTTCCTGAGTTTTCCCAGCATTCCCAGCATAAGGCGCTAGTAGATTCAGGCGCAGCTGGGAACTTTATTGACTGTACCTTTGCACTTAGTTTAGGGATTCCTATTGTTCCTGTTGATGTCCCCTTCCCTGTACATGCCTTAGATAGTCGTCCGTTGGGGTCACGGCTAATCAGGGAGGTCATAGCTCCACTCCGTATGATAAAGCAGGAGAGTCATGATGAGAGAATTAGTCTCTTCCTGATCGACTCTCCTGCGTTTCCTGTTGTGTTGGGCCTTCCCTGGTTGGCCTCTCATGATCCTATTATTTCATGGCAACAGAGGGCTCTCAAGAGATGGTCCTGTCAGTGTTCAGGGAGGTGTGTAGGTGTTTCCTTAGGTGCCACTACGGTAGAGAGTCCAAACCAGGTATCCACCATGCACATTCCCCCCGAATATGCCGATTTGGCACTCGCCTTCTGTAAAAAGAATGTGACTCAATTACCACCCCATCGACAGGGGGATTGTGCGATAAATCTCCTGGAAGATGCTGCACTTCCCAGGAGTCACGTGTATCCTCTGTCACAGGAGGAGACGGCGGCTATGGAAACATATGTCACCGAATCTCTGGGACAGGGATACATTCGGCCTTCCATTTCACCTGTCTCCTCAAGTTTCTTTTTTTGTGAAGAAGAAGGATTGAGGTTTGCGCGCGTGTATTGACTATCGAGGTTTGAATCAAATCACGATAAAATACAGTTACCCACCTCCTCTCATAGCCAGTATTACAGAGTCATTGTACGTGGCGCGCTTCTTCACAAAATTGGACCTCAGGCGCGCTTACAACCTGGTGCGTATCTCGTCATGCCATACGGGTTAATGAATGCTCCATCAGTCTTCCAATCCTTTGTAGACAAGATTTTCAGGGACCTGCACGGGCAGGGTGTAGTGGTGTATATAGATGACATTCTAATATACTCTGCTACACGTGCCGAGCATGTGTATCTGGTGCGCAAGGTGCTTGGTCGACTGTTGGAGCATGACCTGTATGTCAAGGCTGAGAAATGTCTGTTCTTCCAACAGTCCATCTCCTTCCCAGGGTACCGCTTTTCCGCGTCAGGGGTGGAGATGGAGAATTACCACATTTCAGCCGTGCGTAATTGGCCGACAGCGGTTCTTAGGGTTTGCCAACTACTACCTGAGGTTTATCCGGGGTTTCGGTCAGGTAGCAGCTCCCATTACCCTGACCCATTACCTCCTTGCTGAAGGGGGGACCGGTGCGACTACAGTGGTCGGCTGAGGCGGACAGGGCTTTTGGTCAGGTAGCTGCTCCCATTACCTCCTTACTGAAGGGGGGACCGTGCGACTACAGTGGTCGGCTGAGGCGGACATGGCTTTTTGTCACCTGAAGGCTCTGTTTACCTGGGCTCCCGTGCTGGCTCATCCTGATCCCTCTTTGGCATTCATAGTGGAGGTGGATGCGTCCGAGGCTGGGATAGAGGCTGTGCTGTCTCAGTGCTCGGAGAGGCTCAGCCTGGCAGAGCGAAACTATGATGTGGGGGACCGGGAGCTGCTGGCTGTTGTCAGAGCTCTGAAAGCGTGGAGACATTGGCTTGAGGGGCTAAACACCTTTTCCTAATTTGGACTGACCACCGCAATCTGGAGTACATTCTGGCACCTACATTCTGTTTTTCACCCGCTTTGTTTTCACTCTATCCTACAGACCAGGTTCCCAGAACGTTAAGGCAGACGCACTGTCCAGGATGTATGACACGGAGGAGCGGTCCGCGGATCCCACTCCCATAATTCCAGCTTCTGGTGGCACCTGTGGTATGGGAGGTGGATGCGGACATCGTGCGGGCGCCACGTGCAGAGCCCACTCCCCCACAGTGTCTTGTTGGGCATCTGTATGTTCCGTTTGATGTCCGCGATTGTTTGATCTGTTGGGCCCACACGTCACCATCCTCGGGTCATACTGGCATCGGTCGGACAGTGCGCTGTCTTGCTGGGAAGTACTGGTGGCTGAGGCGCAGGGGGTACTGTCACGACTTCGGCCGAAGTTGGTCCCTCTCCTTCTTCGGGCGGCGTTCAGCATCACCGGCTTTCTAGACACCACCGATCCATGTTTCATTTTTGTTTTGTTTTGTCTTGATCATACACACCTGGGTTCCATTCCATTCCACTTACTTATTTTTGAGTAAAGGACACATGTATCGTTGTAGTGACTGGGTGTATTGATACAGCATCCAAAGTGTAATTAATAACTTTACCATGCTCAAAGGGATACTCAATGTCTGCTTTTTGTTTTACCCTTCTACCAAAAGGTTCCCTTCTTTGCGAAGCATTGGAAAACCTCCCTGGTCTTTGTGGTGGAATCTGTGTTTGAAATTTACTGCTCGACCGAGGGACCTTACAGATAATTGTGTGTGGGCTACAGAGATGAGGTAGTCATTCAAAAATCATGTTAAACACTATTATTGTCCATGCAACTTATTATCTGAATTTTTAAGCACATTTTACTCCTGAACATATTTAGGCTTGCTATAACAAAGGGGTTGAATACTTATTGACTCAAGATATTTCAGCTTTTAATTTGGAATTCATTTGTAAACATTTCGAAAACACAATTTCACTTTGACATTATGGAGTATTGTGTGCAGGCCAGTGACAAAACATCTTAATTTAATTGATTTTATAACATAAATAATCAAGCACACTTAGTTCATATGTCAAGTCGGAGGGTCTGCTGTCCGGACCTCTGGCAGTCTCTATGGGGGTGCCACAGGGTTCAATTCTTGGACCGACTCTCTTCTCTGTATACATCAATGAGGTCGCTCTTGCTGCTGGTGAGTCCCTGATCCACCTCTACGCAGACGACACCATTCTGTATACTTCCGGCCCTTCTTTGGACACTGTGTTAACAACCCTCCAGGCAAGCTTCAATGCCATACAACTCTCCTTCCGTGGCCTCCAATTGCTCTTAAATACAAGTAAAACTAAATGCATGCTCTTCAACCGATCGCTACCTGCACCTACCCGCCTGTCCAACATCACTACTCTGGACGGCTCTGACTTAGAATACGTGGACAACTACAAATACTTAGGTGTCTGGTTAGACTGTAAACTCTCCTTCCAGACCCATATCAAACATCTCCAATCCAAAGTTAAATCTAGAATTGGCTTCCTATTTCGCAACAAAGCATCCTTCACTCATGCTGCCAAACATACCCTTGTAAAACTGACCATCCTACCAATCCTCGACTTTGGCGATGTCATTTACAAAATAGCCTCCAATACCCTACTCAACAAATTGGATGCAGTCTATCACAGTGCAATCCGTTTTATCACCAAAGCCCCATATACTACCCACCATTGCGACCTGTACGCTCTCGTTGGCTGGCCCTCGCTTCATACTCGTCGCCAAACCCACTGGCTCCATGTCATCTACAAGACCCTGCTAGGTAAAGTCCCCCCTTATCTCAGCTCGCTGGTCACCATAGCATCTCCCACCTGTAGCACACGCTCCAGCAGGTATATCTCTCTAGTCACCCCCAAGACCAATTCTTTCTTTGGCCGCCTCTCCTTCCAGTTCTCTGCTGCCAATGACTGGAACGAACTACAAAAATCTCTGAAACTGGAAACACTTATCTCCCTCACTAGCTTTAAGCACCAACTGTCAGAGCAGCTCACAGATTACTGCACCTGTACATAGCCCACCTATAATTTAGCCCAAACAACTACCTCTTTCCCAACTGTATTTAATTTTTATTTTTTTATTTATTTTGCTCCTTTGCACCCCATTATTTTTTTATTTCTACTTTGCACATTCTTCCATTGCAAAACTACCATTCCAGTATTTTACTTGCTATATTGTATTTACTTTGCCATCATGGCCTTTTTTTTGCCTTTACCTCCCTTCTCACCTCATTTGCTCACATTGTATATAGACTTGTTTATACTGCATTATTGACTGTATGTTTGTTTTTACTCCATGTGTAACTCTGTGTCGTTTTATCTGTCGAACTGCTTTGCTTTATCTTGGCCAGGTCGCAATTGTAAATGAGAACTTGTTCTCAACTTGCCTACCTGGTTAAATAAAGGTAAAATAAAAAATAAAAAAAATATGTTTATGTAAGAAATACATAAATATTGTCTTATGAAATTGAAAATAGTGCCAATGAGATGTGTTTAATGTAAAGGTAAACTAAACTTACTAAAGGTAAACCTAAACCTACTATACCCTAGTAAGATGCATTTCAACGGAGTTAGTTTGTATATAGTTTTGAGCATCTATAGACCATCAGCCAGGGGCTA